>NC_091994.1:89511481-89745488 GCF_044704955.1 Pristiophorus japonicus | reverse complement strand
GGGGGGGTTGGGGGGAGAGAGGGGGGGTTGGGGGGGAGAGGGGGGTTTGGGGGGAGGTGGGGGGGAGAGGAGAGGGGGGGGAAGAGAGAGAGAGAGAGAGAGAGAGAGAGAGAGAGAGCGGGGGGCGAGAAGAGAGCGGGGGTGGAGAAAGAGAACGGGGGGGGAAAGAGAGGCGGGGCAGCGGGTCTCGGGGCGGGGGGGGAGCGGGTGTCGGGTCGGCGGGGGGGGAGCGAATGTCGGGGGGTGGGGGGGGGGAGCGGGTGTCTGGTCGGCGGGGGGGGAGCGGGTGTCTGGTCGGCGGGGGGTGGGGGGAAGCAGGTGTCTGGTCGGCGGGGGGGGGAGCGGGTGTCTGGTCGGCGGCGGGTGGGGGGAAGCAGGTGTCTGGTTGGCGGGGGGGGAGCGGGTGTCGGGTCGGGTCTGGTCGGCGGGGGGGGGGGGAGCGGGTGTCTGGTCGGGGGGGTGGGGTGGGGGAGCGGGTGTCTGGTCGGCGGGGGGAGAGCGGGTGTCGGGTCTTGTCGGGGGTGGGGAGCATGAGCTGGCCGTGGGAGGAGCCTCATTCACGCAGCCCCAGTGAGGCCATTGGACCAGGGCTAGGGGCTGCGTGCTTCGGGCCCCTCCCACACAGTTCGGCGCCTGGAGCTACTGCATTTGCGTGCCGACTGTAGCGCGCATGTGCAGAGGTCCCGGCACTGTTTTCAGCGCAGGGACCTATCTCCGCCCCCCCACTGCTCGTGCTGGCTGCGCCGAGGGCCAGAGGACCTGCAAATAGGTGGAGAATACCGAGGATTTTTTTAGGCGCCGTTTTAGGCGCGAAAAACGGGCGCCCAGATCGGAGGGGCGCCCGTTTTTTTTCTTGTGGAAACTTGGGCCCTTAATCTTATGTAGTAAAGAAGCAATAATGTTCATAATTTTTTTTAAACCGTTTCAATTAGACAACACATGTGTAGATGTGAACAGATGAGACAGACCTATAGACAGCCTACAGTAGGTGTCATCTTCCTCACACTCTGAAATATTCAACCTCCTCGGGCAAAGCTCCTGCCCAGTTTCTCCCTGGATTGCCATCTCATTCTGACTGGGGCTGCATGGATCTGGTGTTTGAATTGTTCATTACTTTGCTTTTGAAGTCTCAGTGCTGCTTCATTTGGAAAAAAAGACCTTGAGTGATTGAAATGTTTTCAGTTATGAAAGAAACTAACCAAACTGATTCAGGCAAATTATTCAGAATTGTGAAGTGTTCAAATGCCAGGGGCCACAAGTTAAAAATGAGAACGTTTGAAGTAAGAAGGGAAGTCGGGGCAAAATTTTTCACTTAAAGGGTAATATTGAGTTATGGAATAAATTATCAAGGGAAGGCATTGAAGTAGACAGTAGTAATGGGGTCAAGAGACAATTAAATGTGTGTTTATAAAGCGAGGGAATTGAGGGATATGGTGAGAAGGTAGGTGGGTTTAAGCTATGGAAAAGGGCCAGACTTGTTGGGCTTAATGGCCATCTGTTTCTTAAAAAAAAACGTCAGATTCAAAGTGAACCACAGCATGTAATCATGTGACAAAGTAGTGATACTTCTCCTCAGTGATGAGAACATCCTGTTTATATCTGGAGCTTAAGATGAGACCAGACCTCTGCCGGTAATCTATTACAAACATGCGTGTTTAATAGGTGGAGATAATATTGATTTTACCATCAGTAATCTCGCATTATAAAGATGCCTGTAACTGAATTTATACTGATGGCATTTTTCTTCTTAATTGCCTTTCCATAAGGATGGTGCTAACTGTAAGTATTCTTATTTGACTACACATATTTTAGATACTGAGAACTCGCTGCAAAATTTCTGTTTCCTTGCTTTGCTAATTTACTTTGTATACTCTAGCTAACCTTGTTCTCTCCAATATTTCCAGAGAATTTGAAATTTCTCGGAAAAAAAAAGATCGTAAAAGGAAATTGAAGAGATATTTCCTTATCGGACTTGCTACAGTGGGAGGCGGGACCGTGATAGGTATGCTATAACTGCAACCAAGTTACAGTGAGAGGTGGCAATGTGATGGGTGTATTATAACTGAAACCAGATTACGGAACTGAAGGGTATGTTCGAACTAAAACCAGGTTATACTGGGAGATAGGATTGCGATGGGTATGTTATACTAAAACCAGGTTATACTGGAAGATGGGACTGTGATGGGTATGTTCTACTATAACCAGATTATACTGGGAGATGGAACTGTGATGGGTATATTAAAAAGAAACACTTGCATTTATATAGTGGCTTTCACGACCACCGGACATCTCAAAGTGCTTTACAGCCAATGAAGTACTTTTGGAGTGTAGTCAATGTTGTAATGTGGGAAACGCAACAGCCAATTTGCACACAGCAAACTCTCACAAGCAGCAATGTGATAATGACCAGATAATCTGTTTTTGTTATGTTGATTGAGGGATAAATATTGGCCAGGCCACCAGAGAGAACTCCCCTGCTCTTCAAAATAGTTTCATGGGATCTTTTTCGTCCACATGGGAGAGCAGATGGGGCCTCGGTTTAACGTCTCATCCGAATGACAGCACCTCCAACAGTGCAGCACTCCTTCAGCACTGCACTGGAGTGTCAGCCTAGATTTATGTGCTCATGTTCCTAGAGTGGGACTTGAACCCACAACCTTCTGACTCAGAGGCAAGTGTGCTACCCACTGAGCCACAGTTGACACTGTTATACTAAAACCAGGTTATACTGTGAGATGGGACTGTGATAGGTGTGTTAGAATGGAAATACATTACAGTACAGTAGTAGATGGAAATATGATAGATGCATTATAACTGAAAGCACATTACAACTCATAAAACTGCATCTGAAAATTGAAATTGGAGATGCATTAACTAATCTAGAAGCTGCTGCATATTAATAACAGAAACTGTCAGTCTGTATAGTTAGAGTGACTGTCTCCTGTGACTCATCAGAGTTGGTTTCACAGTAACATGTTTCAACTGGTTGACAAGGGAAAAACAGCTATAAATCTGGTACATGCTTTGAGACCAGGTGCAAATAGGCGGCACAAACTTCTCCTGCTTAGTTCTCAATACACTTTGCTGAGACAGAGCAGAGGTTCCTCATAGATACTTAAACTGACACTGACATTTTTGAATATTAAAAAAGGAGCCTACTGGACATTTAGTTCTTCATTAATATTAGGAACTTGGAGCATTGAGTAGACTGCCACTTGAGTGATTTTTTGAGGTTTCAGGAAACAGTAAGATGATCTGTGATTGAGCAGTTGATCACATGCTTGGTTGGGGATCCTGTCCATTATATGTTTCACTTGATGAACTGCAGCTTTATACAGCATTTAACTTAGTGAGAGAGGAAAAAAACGACTGTTAATATTTGGATTACCCTTAACTAATTGGCTGAAAAATGCTGTTGGGCTGAGAGTTCCCTCTAACTGTGCTCTGGACCCCACAACATTGGAATGAAATAGTCAAAATTAGTGCAAGGTCAGAAATTGTCAACCAACACAAACCAGCAAAATGTGGCACTTAGCAGTCTAAATCTGTTAAGCTAAAAGTTAGCTTAACTTCTATGTGAATGTCAGCATTCTATTGTAGTGCAGTTAAAAATATGGTGTATGAATTGTACCTTTTGTGTTTTTGTATCGCCTGTGCATAAGTTGGTGAATCACCTGCTGGTAGGTAGGCAATTGTAAATAAGGCAGTGGCTTATGTATGAGATTTGTTGCTGCTTCAAGAGTGGAAAAACTTGTGGTGATTCTTTTAAAAGAAAACTGCACCTTTGAGCTCGGTAATGTAGTGACACGACCACTCGTTCTTTTGTGTGAAGCCACTAACTTATTCTAATTGTTACCTACAGGCCTCACTGGTGGCCTTGCTGCTCCTCTCGTGGCAGCCGGGGCTGCAGCTATAGTAGGCACAGCAGGAGCAGCGGCAATTGGCTCCACAGCAGGAATTGCCATAATAGCATCTTTATTTGGGGCAGCAGGTGCAGGACTGACAGGTAGGCCCGATTTAATTTTTTTGTGCTGATCAAGGTGAGTGATGTTAATGTTGGGGAATGGAACACATTTTCAATTTGGCCACTCACTGTCAATACCAAGTAGTCCAAGGTTAGGAGCAACATGGCTGCATGCAGAATGGCTCAGCCGCGATGCACTCTGTGAGAGAACAGCATCCTACTCTCCCACGTGAAAACGGAACCACAGAACCAGAAAGAGACCAGTCAGCCCATCGTGTCCAAGCCATCTCTTTGCTAGAGCAATCCAACACTAATCCTACTGCCCTGCTTTCTCACCATAGCCCTGTATCTTCCCCTGAGTGAGACACTAAGTGTGAGAAAAGGCCATTCTGCCCATCTAAGCTTCTCTCTCCAGTACGCAAACTCACCTGTCGAACCACATCCCTCTAGTACCCTAGTGCACCAAAAGGACAGTCAAAGGCCATCACCCAAAAAGCAGAGGAAAAAACATCTGATATCAATTTAGGAAAAATTGGGAAATTGCTCCCCAACTCCCGAAGGCAATCGGGCAAAGCTCCGGGAGATTATAGTAACTTATAATTCCTTCTGTTCCCAGCTAACCTACAACTTACCCTCTATAACTAGAACTGTCGTCCTGTCTCAAAAATGTTGTTTGACTTCCTCTTTGAAGGACTGTAGGGAATCCATACTCACCGTATACTTCAGTAATTTGTTCCAGAAGCTGATGGCAGTCTGAAATGAAACGCTTACTACCTCTATGCCTAAGGATTTATATTCATACCCCCTAGTCGCACTGTCTCCATGCTTCTCAAGTAACCTAGCCAACTGGATGTAATCTAATCCCTTCTTCATTTTAAAAACCTCAGTCACATCCACTCTAATTCTGAATGGCTGGAAAGAAAATAGGCCCAACTCCTGGAATCTATGCTGATAACTGCAAGTCTTAAGTCTTGGTATTATCCTCTGCATCTTCTCAATATCTCTCACCACATGGGGAGTCAAAATGGGACACAATACGCCCAAGTGTGTCTGCACAAATGTCAGCAAAATATGCAGCCAAAGTCGTTTTATATTATACTGAGCTCGTAATATGCTTTATTTGCCTCCCAGTGGTCTTGTCGCATGCCTTGAGCACCTTTAATGATTTATCAGTTGTGTCTCACTCTTGATGCTTAGCCTTTAGTAGGTATCTCTGTGTGATATGAACATGCCTGAAGTTTCACAAACCCAAAGGCGCCCTTTGAAGCCAATCCCTTGTTACCCCAACTCACCCATTAAAACATCCAGCTGCATTTTGATTCTCCTTAATTCTCGACAGATTATTCCGTCTTTCTCATTCTTCAAATACTCTTCCCAATAAAATGTTAACTTTTTGCCCTTGATCCTACTTTTCTGCTATAATTTGAAGTACAGATTGAACCTCCTTTATCCAGCACCCTCGGGACCTGGCCTGTGCCGAATGGGGGATTTTTGCCGGACGTGGGGAGGTCACATGTTATTAGGGGAGCAACGCTATACAAACCATTTTTACAACTTTATTGATGTCGATTGGTGTTGGTCAAAAACAGACCGTGTCTTCATTTCTGTGCCATGGCGACCAAGTACACACATTATTGTGTAGATTAAGCGTAATTTTGACAACTTTCATCAACTCTGATCGCTGGCCTGACCCCGCGATCCACTGCCCCAACCTGACCTTCAGGGTTGGCTGGGGGCTGGGAGTGCGGCAGCAAGGAACGCTGCAGGGGAGGGTGGAATCATTGGCCAACACCAGTCATATTTTCTCATTGCTCATCTGTTTCTCAAAGTAAAAAAAAAAGTTCACGGAGTTGCACTGGCAATCTGGCGGAGTTTGCAGCGGATTGGAGTGGTCGGGGATATTTGGGCTGGCTGGGGGCGCGGCAGCGAGGAAGGTCGCCGGGGGTGGGTGGGGGGGATTGCGGTGGTGGAAGAGATAGTGGAGTCGGGAGTCCGGCGGAGTTTGCAGTGGAGTGGTCCAGGATCTTGGGGCTGGGAGTGCGGCAGAGAGATCGAGGGGGGGGGGGGCGGTCGATCGAGGGGGGGGGGGGGGCGGTGGATCGCGGGGTCAGGCCAGCGATTGCGGGAGTCAGCGGCGAGGAAAGACTTCAATTTGTCCATGTCGGAGGCTCGTCTGCGCATGCGCTCCCCCAGCGGCGGGAATGATGCCGAACGAGGGGTGGTGCCGGATAAGGAAGTCCTGGATAAGGGAGGCCCAACCTGTAATATTGTGAGTTTACTTTATCTGTACATTTAATATTTATGGTGAGCTTCCCCTTTAACTGAACTCTTTGTAGACAATACAAGTGAGCTTCATTAATCTTTCCTCAGTACTGTTGCTTTTCTTTGCAACCTCCCTGGTGCTGTCTATTTTTTTCTAGCATTGTATTGTGCATAGAATTCCAGGTGAGGTCTGTATAGTGACTGTAGAATGTCCGCATTCCTTATGTAGATGTGTGCTGTTCTGGCTGAATATCCAGCTATTTGTCAGCTTTTTAACTGCTTCACCACATTATCCAGACATTGAAAGTGATGAGTCTGCTATTGCTCTCGGGCATCTTTCCAAGACTCCTTCTACTAGTTCAATCCCATTCATTGTATGTTTATGATGGTCATTTTTTTAAACTAATCTACAATACTTTACGTTATCGCTAAGTATAAGAGTCAGCCCCTTCACGAAAGGAGGAAAGAAACAAGGGAAAAAAACTGATCCAAGAAAGCATTTTAATTCTATTCTTTAAACAGCCTGCCCTACTCCTCCAGTGCCACATATCCATTTCTCACCCTTACTATCCTTATGCCCTTTCTGAATGAGATTGCTAGCTTAGTGCCAATTTGAATCACATTCGGTTAGTTTTGTGCTGTGGGCCGACAGCACCTAGCAACTGGAGTAGAGGCTGCCCAAACCTATTTCAGCTTGGACCCGTAAAGGCAGAGGTTGGAGGGGTTTTGATTCCATCAGTCCAAGAGGTAAAAGGATAGTTTGAGAGACCACAGCATCACCCTGTCCCAAGTCAGCATGCTTTATGTAAAGACTGGTGGGTTATGAACCTGTATGACTAAGTCCAAGGCACTGTGACACGTATCCATTTATGTTGTTTGGGTGAATTTAGTCACCCCCAATTCGAGATGGAGTACCATCTCACAATGAAGAATCGGAGACGAGAGAAGAAAAAAATGTATTGAAGTGGATAGGAACCAAAGTGAGCTGATCTCATTTCTGCCTTGTTGAACACAGAACAACACCAACAGCAGTGATGAAGGCTACTGTTTAGAGGAAGGCATTTCCAACAGCAGGCTCAAACATTTTCATTTCTGGGGATTTACTGCTGTTTTAAAATGTAATTAACTATGTGCTTAAGTAAATTTAACCCTTTGGGATGTACAGTGGGCCAAAATTACTTCTCAGAAAAGCAAACTGGTACGGGCTTTGCTATGCTTGTGTAAGTGAGGAAGAGAGTAGCATGCTCATTAAGCATGCCCTACATTTTCATTAAAAAAAAACTTCCTGGCTTTACAAACTTTGGAGGGAAAAAGAATCACTCACAGCAATGTGTGTAAATTTAATCCAAATGTGAAAACTGTCCGGCCTAAAACTGCAAGATGTGCATGCCGGTTTTACACATTTTCCAAGTATTATCCAATATACAACAATCTCTCTCATCAATTAAATTCTGCCATAATAGAAATTAATTAATTTTTCTCAGTTATTTTTGACAAACATTTTTTCATTGGAATAATCGTTTGTCGGTGTAGGTAGTTACATCTGGTTTTCATTCCCTTTTAGGATATAAAATGAAGAAGAGGGTGGGAGCCATCGAAGAGTTTGAGTTTCTTCCTCTGACTGATGGAAACCAACTGCACATCACAATCGCTATCACCGGCTGGTTGTGCACGGGAAAGTATGGTACGGAGAACACAAATCAAGAGCAAATTCTTTTCCATTTAAAAAACAATTGTATTTACTCCAGAGACGAAGTTTGCCTCAGGAAATTGTCTGGCAGCATAATTCAGCTTTCCCTAGGAATTGTTCCAAATCTGTTTTCGTGCCGGAATTTCCCCTGAGGTGTCGCTGCCCTCGCTGCAATCAACTAATTTATCCCAGACCCTGGAGTGAATCTGGGACTTCCCTGATCTGTATGGCTCAGTACTATTCCAGGCAGATCCTTTCCCTACTGAGCTATCGGGGAAGTTCCAGGCAACCTTTTACAAAAAGGCAAAAAGAGGTATTTATCTACAAAAGAGAACATAATCCTCACCTGAGTGAAGCAAGTAAGTGTGAAGCTTTGCTGCAGTGCTCTCCACTCATCCCAGTTGAGTAGTGTGTGGGCAGCAATGAAGTTTGAGAAAAAAAAGCCACTTTAATAAGTTTGTGCAGTGTTTTGGATTAACTTCCCACTTGCCACTTGGAATAAAAAAAAATAAAAGGATATGATCATTTAGCATGGTATTTCCAATTGACCGGCTTTGACAGGCAGAAATCGAATTTAGTTTGAAGAGATTGGTAGTAATTTCAGATATGGGAATTTGTATGTGACAAGGTTACTAACTCTCTTTTAATTTTGTACCTTGAGTCACTCTTCCTCAGTAGGTATTGTAGCCGCTCTGGTTCACATTAGTCTTCACAGTGGGTCAAACTCAATTACAGATAATGCGCTACGCTTGCCTGGAAAGCTTTCAGATATAAAAATAGCTAGTGAGGATGTCGGTGCTACAGACTGTCATTATATTAGCATCTCTGTTGCCAGGAAACTGCTCTGCTTATCGGGACGGAGATTTTGGAGTAAGCAGTTAATGTTTTTTGAACCCTAGAATGTAGGAAGGAAGAACTTGAACTTATAAAGCATCTTATTACATCTCCCAGGATGCCCCAAAACACTTCACATACAATGAATTACTTAGAAGTGCAGTCATTGTTGTTCTATAGGCAAATTTGGGTCAAAGCTGGCACAAAACTGAGGTCTAAAGAGCAGCATTTTCTCACTGAGAGTGTGTGCTGCAGCAGGTTATACTGGCAAGATCGCTTCTGAATAGAAATACAAGTGTAAATGAGAAACCGGGTGAGATAGAACAACAAAGAGGCGTCTGGACACAGCGGGAAAGATCACTTTTCTGATTATAAATCTGGATGTTACAATAATGCAAATAATAATGAGGTGTTTGAGCTTAGAGAGTAAAACTGCATAGGTTGTATTCCTTGGGCGTGGAATGAACTTATCCATCACTAGAGGGCAGGCATAGCCCTTGGCATTGAACTGACTAGAGTATGGTAGAATTGTAAACTGCAGTCCATGTTTTATCCAATGTCAGTCGAATGAAAGAAAGTGAATGGGGACAGCTGGAAAGCAGTCAGGAGTGCAAGCACAACTTGACACTTTGCTCTTCCCTAGTTCAGGAGCATTAGGGTCAATAACAGTGCTTGGACTTTCTCCCCGCAAGATCAGGCTCAGCTGTGATGCCTTCCATGGTTAAGCAGCCTTCAATCACTGTATAGGCTCAGACATGAAAAGCAACCAGTTGGCAGGGATAATTACTTCACCTAGTGCCCATTGAACTTTGCCCCAGCAACAGTCAGTATCTTCAGGGGAGATGGGGAGAAAATCGAGCAGAAGCTGCAGCCAATTTCTGTTGTGATTCAACAAACTAGTTGGCTAGCTGTCAAATAAAAGTCAGAGCACCTGGTCATGACTAAGGAGTTTGTATGTGTTTCATGGTACATTTTACAAATCATTAAATTATTTTTTATTATGAATGTATTTGCAGCTTACATACACGGTCGCATTTGAGTCAAAAATCAGACGGTGATAGATTGTACATCTTATGTTTAGCGCCCATCCGTAGCGACACGACTTTCAGTCTCACCCAGATATGTGGCCTCCGAGTCATCACACATCTATAGGGCAAAAAAATTATGTTCTGTTAAGCTACCAATTAAATATCTGAAATGTGAACACATTAAAAGTAGCCAAATGTACAACTGTGAGGCATAAGCAGCAGAAAAATAATTGAGAAAATAATTAATGTCTTCAGTAATAACACAGCTTAAGTCGTTCAGTGAAACTCCTAATATAACAGCATTTAACTTGAGGTTTTGTTTTGTGTTGCTGAGGAGTCTGATGTTTCTGCTGGAGCCAGAGGAGGAATATTTTATGAGGAGTGTGCATAGACTCCCACCAATGCCAACAGCAGTGTCAATCTACAGATCAGATCATACTTCATTGAGATAGAATACAATATGCCCACCGATTTATGGTACCTGTACATCCAATAGGAAAGCAGTTATAGTTTAGTTTACTGCCCTAACAGGTGGAAACAAGGCAGTTGGTTGATGTAAATGTTTAGACGGGGTCTTACTGCAGTTGTACAGGGCCTTGGTGAGGCCTCACCTGGAGTATTGTGTTCAGTTTTGGTCTCCTAATCTGAGGAAGGACGTTCTTGCTATTGAGGGAGTGCAGCGAAGGTTCACCAGACTGATTCCCGGGATGGTCGGACTGACATATGAGGAGAGACTGGATCAACTGGGCCTTTATACATTGGGGTTTAGAAGGATGAGAGGGGATCTCATAGAAACATACAAGATTCTGACGGGACGGGACAGGTTAGATGCGGGTAGATTGTCCCCGATGTTGGGGAAGTCCAGAACCAGGGAACACAGTCTTAGGATAAGGAGTAGGCCATTTAGGACTGAGACGAGGAGAAACTTCTTCACTCAGAGAGTTGTTAACCTGTGGAATCCCATGCCGCAGAGAGTTGTTGATGCGAGTTCATTGGATATATTCAAGAGGGAATTAGATATGGCCCTTACGGCTAAAGGGATCAAGGGGTATGGAGAGAAAGCAGGAAAGGGGTACTGAGGGAATGATCAGCCATGATCTTATCGAATGGTGGTGCAGGCTCGAAGGGCCGAATGGCCTACTCCTGCACCTATTTTCAATGTTTCAATGGTGTGCATAATTTGAACCATCACAGAATGACATCGGCTTGATGGACCAGCTGGTGTTTTCTTGTCCTTCATTTTCAATTGTAAAGATGAGAAAAATTGATGGCTGATGCAAAGCATCAGAGTGAAAAGAGGACCTGACGTTAATCTGTCGCATTTCTTTCAGACACTGCGTATATGCTTTTCTGGCTTTATGCGAGGTTTCCAGCCTCCCAAGGATGGCTACGTGAGCCTTGGATATGTAGCAACATACTTGCCCCTGAGTCAGAAGGTTGTGGGTTCTAGCCTCACGCCAGGATTTGAGCAGACACTTCGGTGCAGTGCTGAGGGAGTGCTGCATTGTTGGATGAGACATTAAACTGTTAAGTTGGCTCTCAGGTAGACTTAAAAGATTTCTTGGCACTATTCGAAGAAGAACAGGGGAGTTAATTTGTCTGGGACCTTGCAATGGGCCAAGTGACTTCCCTATTTCACTACACTACAACAGTGACTACACATCAATAATACTTCATTAACTGTAAAGCACTTTGGAATGCCCTGAGGTCACGATAGGTGATATATAAATGTAAGTTTGTTTATATTCTTCCTAAATCATGCATTTGTTTCCACACTGCTCCATCAGGAAGTTTTGAGGCACCATGGCGAAGCCTACTGCAGTCCAAGGAACAGTATTGCCTAGCCTGGGAGTCAAAGTATTTGATGGAATTGGGTAATGCCCTCGTATCCCTGCTGAATGGCCTGGTCAATATTGTGGCACAGGAAGCCCTAAAATACACTGTTCTGTCAGGTAAGGCAAACACCCACAATGGCTATTGTCTTCTAGTGGCATTTTCAACAAGATTCATTCCTATTTTTTGTTACCAATGAGAGATTTAGCACAGAAAAAAATTTATATCATCAAGTAGATTGATTTTTAAAACAAATTGTTGCACAAGAACAATTGGTAGAATGGACCACATTTAATGGCCAGCAAAATAGCAACCATTTAATGTTAATAATCTCTCTGTGGTACACTAATTGTTAATAATCTCATTGCAGTATTCTAATTGTTAATGGTCCCCATGCATTATTCTAATTGTTAATTTCCCTACAGTATCCTAATTGTTAATTTCCTTACCGTATCCTAATTGTTAATAAGTTGCCAGCAGTCATCATCATTATAGGCAGTCCCTCGAATCGAGGATGACTTGCTTCCACGTCAAAAAGTTCACAGGTGTTTCAATGATGGCCCTAAAATTCCAGGTCTGAACTAAATCTTCAAGGGTGGAAGATGCCTGTGCGTGGATTTTTTTTTAACGTGCGGTGGCCGTTGCACACCAGCCACCACACGGGCTTGACAGAGATAGGTCTTGGTCCAGTAGCAAGGATTAACCAAGACGAGTGGACCTCGTGTGCACACATATCGCAGTGTGGGCTGGCCCGTGCTGCCCCTGGGCCCTCGCCTCTTCTGGGCCCCGAACTCGAGCCTCTCCTGGGCCCCGATCATGTCCCTCTACGAACTCTTGCCTCTCCTTCGCTCCGACCTCGCTGCTCCTGCAGTACCTGCCCACGTTCCAATCACCGACCTGGACCTTGATGACGTCACTCTTCACTGCTGTTGCTCTCCTGCTCCAGCTCGTGCTGCTCCCTGGAATGGTGTGCCTCCACGCTGCTCCTTCTGCTCCCCGGCCTGCTCCGATCGTGCTCGCAGGCCGGGGGCCGCTCAGCCTGTTCTTATTGCCATAGCCTCCTTCTAATGTTCTAATTTTTGGGAAGCACCTGCATTCTAATTATTGGTAATCTTCCTGCAGTATTCTAATTGTTGGTGACACCGGCAGTATTCTAATTGTGAGCAAACTCCAGCATTTTTTTTCTGATTGATTGTGAGGTTTGTTTTCTCATTATTGCCCTTCCTTGTGCTTTTTGCAAAATTTTAGGAATGTGATTGAATTCTGAATCTGCGATGTGATTGATGACATTAATTAAGAGGAATGTGGTTAAAATGTCACTCGTTGCAATTTGAAGTTTGGAATTCTTTGAGACTATGGGGCCGAAATTCAGCTCCAAATAAGGCCCGTTACCGCCCATTTGCGGCGGCCATGCGGCAGAGTCGAACGGCCGCCGATTTCTGGTCGAATGGCCGCCGCAAGCTAAATTCAGCTCCGGGGTTTTTCTGGCGGTCCCCAGTTCCGCCCCGCCGCTGTGCATGCGTCATCAATGCGCACACCGTCGGGACCCCCACCTCCATCGAGATTTAGCGAGTAAAATCTTATTGTTGCTGAGCGGTGCCCCCGACAGCTTTTTCTGCTCTCCTGCCCTGGGCTTCCCACCTTCTCTTCAATCAGGATTCCCCTCTTGTGGTGGGACTGTTCCCCTGGATCCCTGGCAGCAGCCGAACCCACCGCCTGATTTTAATGATTGGCCAGCCGCTTCCCACTAACTTCCTGGCAGTTTGGGTTTTACTACTGCTTCATGACGAGTTGGTGGCTCGATTTTCCGTGTTCCCACCTGGGAGTTAAAATAAAACCCAAAGTCTCTAATGTCCTATTTGTACAGTATTACACAGCCACTTTGAACAATGATTCTTCCAGTGCTACGGGTTACATTGGGGACCAGAACCCCAACAAGAGGAAAACAGATGTACATGGGCCTCGGTTTCTCCAGAGGCAGCAGCAATGGTTGTTGAACTTGGCTCATACCCAGTTCATATCTTTAACAATCTTATCTTTGCATTTGCTAGGTATCGTGACTGCACTGTCATGGCCAGCCTCACTACTGACTGTTGCTAACGTCATCGACAACCCCTGGGGAGTCTGCCTCAGTCGGTCAGCTGAAGTTGGAAAGCATCTAGCCCAGGTGCTCCTGAGCAGGCAGCAGGTAATAGGCATATTCCAGGTTGGGTGATGCAACTGGCAGATTAATGATCATAAGCAAAAGCAAATTCTCTAAATTTGCCAAAGCACCAATTAGTAAAATTATTGATGTAAAATGCACTCAGCATTCAATGTGCAAAACCCCAGTATTTTTTTATGTTCCAGTGTTTCTTCCTTCCTCTTATTCTGAAAGTTTAGATTTCCTCACTGGTGCACAGATCCACACGTTACATCCAATACCTCACCCAAGTGGCTATTATTCATGACTGAGTATTGGCAGAGTATCCAACTGTCCAAGGCATCGCTTTTGAGTTCAAACCTGCCATCCACAAACATACACTTGTTATAGAGGTCACTTTATAACAAACAAGCCGCATTTATATCGAGCTTTTCATGCAACAAAGCATCCCAAAGCTCTACACAGATGAGAGACAGGCACTGAGCAGAAGAGTTCGAGGTGTTGATTGAGGGCATGGTTAAGGAGGATGTTTTTGAAGGGCTAGAGAGAAGTAGCAAGGGGTTAAAGAGGGACGTTCTGTGTTGGGCCAAGGCAGTTGGAGGTGGAGCAGGAAGAGGGGGAATGCAAAGAGCGGAGGGCACGCACTGTCGGAGTTTGCAGAAGTAGGGAGGGTTAAGGATCCTGACGGACTTGTAGATGAGTACTAGAATTTTGAATATGATATATAGGGGGATGGGGAGCCAGTGGAGGTTGGCATGGTTGAAAGTGGAACAGGACATAGTGTGGGCTAGGATGTGGGCACTGGATATTTGGACAACTTGCAGTTTGTGCAGGGTGGAACTCGAGAGGTGAGCAAGGCGAGCATTAAAGTAATTGAGTCTTGAAACTCTCATCCATGGTTTCTACTGTTCAACAGTAATGGAGGTGAGGTGAATGCGGAGGCAGAAATGGGCATTCTTGGCAGTGGTTAGTATGTGGGGTTTGAAGCTCAGATCCGAATCAAACAGGACACTGAGGTTATGCCTCTTAAGTATATATACAGTGAACCCTTGTGCTAATGAATGATATTGCCATGGGAAAGCATGTAAACAAGAAAAACGAGGAGGCCAAGTCCATTTGATTCCCAGGACTCCTCTGCGCTGCTCTACTGGATTGCACTGTATATCACTCTGCTCTGCCACTTAATCTCCTCAAGTGTAAAGTAACATGTTCGATACTGCAGAGCCCGTCACCTCCTGTTGTTGTTACCTGCTGAGCTTCAGCACTGTATCTCACTGCACTGCTGGCTTCTCGCTCTGCTGTCCTGGACAGAAATCCACTTTCTTCTGATCGGAATTCCATTTCTCCACGGTCTTTTGGGCATTACTGTGATCTCCACCTTTGCCACCACTTTCTACTAACAGAATATTCTCTATTCCAGTACCTGGTCTGCTTCTGCGGGCTCTGTTTTCTGCTCCACTGGGAATTTTCACTCTATGCTGAACTACTTCTCATTCATTCCTGGCGGTTTTAATCTTGTTCTGGATTCTGCCTCCATGCTGCCAAACGATCTCTGCTTTGCTGCTATCTGCTTGCTTCCTTTGGCCGCCGACTGCGTTAATTCTTCAGAACTCATAACGTCGCTGCACCGGTTCCTCAAGCTCCTGCTGCTGTTCTCGATCTTGTGTGCTCCTCATCCCTCTACATCTGTCCCCTTGGACTGCTCCTTCACCTGTACCGAGCCTTTCGCCCTCTCCTGGCTCCCTGGACTTCATTGATTTTGGGTCCTTGGGTTTCACTCTCACTGCTCGTCGCTCTTCTGCTTGTATATCGCATCTACTCGTGTTAACATCTGAGACCACAATGCCCCTCCGCTGGACCCCTGGATCAGTCATTCATCTCCTGTGTCCAGTGTTGGGCTCCACATCACCAGACAGAAATTGATGGTTCCAGACCATATGTGTAGAAGGGAGGCTGGATTGATTTGTGGGTTTAGTACAGGTGCAGTGTCCAAGATCCGGAATGTTCCATAATCCGGACCTGCCGACCTCGAGGTCCCACCGCTGCCTGACCGTGGGCCTCGCCTCACTGCCCCTCGACTCGCCGCCGCTGCCCGTACCTCGATGCCGCTGCCCTTACCTCGGGGCCTCCTCGCCGGCCGCCTGAACACCACCTCCGCAACGGAGCCCCGCCCGACCAGTTCCTCTTCGGAGCCCCGCCCGACCAGTTCCTCTTCGGAGCCCCGCCCGACCAGTTCCTCTTCGGAGCCCCGCCCGACCAGTTCCTCTTCGGAGCCCCGCCCGACCAGTTCCTCTTCGGAGCCCCGCCCGACCAGTTCCTCTTCGGAGCCCCGCCCGACCAGTTCCTCTTCGGAGCCCCGCCCGACCAGTTCCTCTTCGGAGCCCCGCCCGACCAGTTCCTCTTCGGAGCCCCGCCCGACCAGTTCCTCTTCGGAGCCCCGCCCGACCAGTTCCTCTTCGGAGCCCCGCCCGACCAGTTCCTCTTCGGAGCCCCGCCCGACCAGTTCCTCTTCGGAGCCCCGCCCGACCAGTTCCTCTTCGGAGCCCCGCCCGACCAGTTCCTCTTCGGAGCCCCGCCCGACCAGTTCCTCTTCGGAGCCCCGCCCGACCAGTTCCTCTTCGGAGCCCCGCCCGACCAGTTCCTCTTCGGAGCCCCGCCCGACCAGTTCCTCTTCGGAGCCCCGCCCGACCAGTTCCTCTTCGGAGCCCCGCCCGACCAGTTCCTCTTCGGAGCCCCGCCCGACCAGTTCCTCTTCGGAGCCCCGCCCGACCAGTTCCTCTTCGGAGCCCCGCCCGACCAGTTCCTCTTCGGAGCCCCGCCCGACCAGTTCCTCTTCGGAGCCCCGCCCGACCAGTTCCTCTTCGGAGCCCCGCCCGACCAGTTCCTCATCGACGGGGCCGGCAACCCAAACAGCTCCTCACTGACATTCCGAAATCCGGAAATACCCGAACCTGGGCTCGGGTGTTTCCGGATTTGTGACGTCAAAGACGTTCCAAAGTCCGGAAAAATGCAGATTCCAGACTGGCCTCGGTCCTGAGGGTTCCGGATTCCGGGCGCTGCACTTGTATTGTGTGGCACAAAGAGTGGCTGAGGGAGTTTGAGTATTGATGGGAAATCTGATTTTGGGAGTTAAAATAAGATAGGTAATTTTGGTGTGTGCAAGTACGTTTTGTCCAAAATATGGAGGAAACAGTGGGCATGATTAAAATCAGAAACTACATGTAAATGTTTTCTCCTCGAGGCTGATGAACTTGCGTGAACTAAATGACCAGAAAGGGATTGGGGACTGAATCAAGTCAATTGATGTGTCAGTATTCATATTTGAGAAGGCAAAGTACATATAATCACAGAATCATACAGCAAAGAAGGAGGATATTCAGCCCATCGTGTCTGTGCTGGCTCTTTGAAAGAGCTATCCAATTAGTCCCACTCCCCTGCTCTTTCACATAACTCTACAAATTCCTCTTTTTCAAGTATATATCCAATTCCCTTTTGAAAGTTGCTATTGTATCTGCTTCCACCATCCTTTCAGGTAGTGCATTCCAAATCATAACAATTCGCTGCATAAAAAAGTCTTACTTCCCCCTGGCTTTTTTTTACCAATTGTCTTAAATCTGTACCCTCTGGTTACCGACCCCCCTGCCGTGAAAACAGTTTCTCCCTTTCGACTCGATCAAAATCCCTCATAATTTTGAACATCTCTATTAAATCTCCTCTTAACCTTCTCTGCTCTGAAGAGAACAATTCCTCATCTCTGGTACCATTCTGGCAAAGTTCCTCTGCACCATCTCAACAATAATAGCTTGCATTTATATAGCACCTTTAATGTTGTAACAGTGTCCCTAGGTGCTTCATAGAAGCATTTGATAAAATTTGACAGCTAGACACAGAGATATTAGGATTGGTCAAAGAGGTAGATTTTGGGGAGAGAGAGGCAGAGAGATTTAGGGAGGGAATTCTAGAGCTTTAGGGCCTACGGCCCAAATTTCCCCATGAGTTGCACCATTTTTTTTGGTGTAACTTGATTTTTCTGGTGTATCTTTTTAGTTGCAAATATGACCATTTAATTTGCGCCAGTGTAAGTTAGTTAGGTTTTTTGTTAGGTCAGTTTTTTTTTCAAAAGGGGGCATTCCCAGCCATTTACACCATTTATGCCAATTTGACCAGAAAAAAGTTGTACTAAACTAACTTAGGGCAGCGAATGTATCCACTTTTGTCTGCACAGAAAGACCTTACTTACAGTTAAGGAATCGGTGCAAGTAACTACATTTAAAGCACCACGAAGCATCAAACAAAGCACAAAAAGTAATAAGCAATTAATTAACAAATAAAATAGAAGGAACCCTTGCACCTAAAGCACCTAAATCAATCAGTAAATAACAAATTAAAAAATAGAACTCCTACCTTAGGGAACGCAGCGGGCCACTGATGAGGGAGCCCATTCGGCCAGGGCTAGGGACGGCGTACTTCGGCCCCTCCCACACAGCCTGCAGCGCGCGTTTGCCGAAACGGCCTGCCAGGAGCTACTGCGCATGCGCGCAGACTCTAGTGCGCACGTGCAGAGTTCCCGGCACTGTTTTCAGCGCCGGGACCTAGCTCCGTCCCCCTCTCTTCATTGTACGCCACGCCAGCTCCACAGATGGCCCGAGAATCGTCCATGATCGCAGGGAGTTTTTTCAGCGCTGCTTCTGAGGTTAAAAAGTCGGCGGGGGCTCGGAGGTGCGCGGAAAAAACTGGAGGGCCAAATTTGGGTCCAATGCAACCGAAGGCACGGTCACCTATGTTGGAGCGATGAAAATCGGGATGCGCACGAGGCCAGAATTGGAGGAGCCCAGATATCTCTCAGGGTTTCGGGGCTGGAGAAGATTACAGAGATCGGGAGGGGTGAGGCCATGGAGGGATTTGAACACGAGAATCATAATTTTAAAATTGAGGTGTTGCCGGACCGGGAGCCAATGTAGGACAGCTAGCACAGGGGCATTCCATTGGCTTGACATCCTTCTTAAACTGTGGTATGCAGAATTGGACACAACACTTTTGCTGAGGCCTAACCAGTGATTTATAAAGATTTATCATAGCACCTTGCATTTGTACTCTATGCCTCAAGATAGGAAGCCAAGGAACCCTATGCTTTTTCAGTCTTATCTTTGAAGGTGGCAGGACAAATTGATTTGTGTATGTGAACGCTCAGATCTCTCTGTTCGTGCATCCCTTTTAAAATTGTATCATTTAGTTTATCTTGCCTCTCCTCACTTTTCCTTCCAAAATGCATCACCTGACACTTCTCTGCATTGAATTTCATCTGCCGTGTGACTGCCCATTTCACCAGTCTGTGTATATCCTCCTGAAGTCTGGAACTATCCTCCTCACTGTTTACTACATTTCCAAACTGAGTGTCGTCTGTAAACTTTGAAATCATGCCCTGTGTACCCAAGTCCAGGTCATTAATATATATCAAAAAGTGCAGTGGTCCTAATACTGACCCCTGGGGGACACCATTGTATACTTCCCTCCAGTCTGATAAACAATTGTTCACCATCACTCCCTGCTTTGCCTCATAGCCAATTGTGTATCCAGGCTGCCACTGCCCCTTTAATCTCACGGGCTTCTATTCTGCTAATGTCTATTATGTGACACTATCAAACACCCTCTGACAGTCCATATACACAATATAAACTGAAACACCTTCATCAACCCTCTCCATTTTTTCAGTAAGAACTCAAATGTTCTTAAATGTAGTCCAATGGAGTATACTGGAGATACAGATTAAATAAGACAATTAAGTGTTTCGGACTGGTTAGAAATGATTGGAAGTTAAAATAAATTAAAAACTAAAACATTTTTAAATTGCAAATGCTGCCAAACTGAAATAAAAATGAATAATGCTGGAAATGCGTGGTAGGTCTGTCAGTAAATGTAAATGGAAGCAGGGTCTATGCCCAAAATACAAATCTGTATTTTGACTTTTTAGAAATGGATCTGGATTATGTAAAACAGAAGCTGTGTGGGCTGAGTGACAATTTCCGATTTGGCATGACACGTTAATGACAGTTTCACAGTCCCAGCTTGAGACTACTTGAGTTGCTATTGAAGACATTGAAGCTTTGCATAGAGTAGATAGTGGGCTAGAGGGGTCTGCACCTTCATCGGTGCCAGCAACAGCTACAGGGACCGCCCAGGAGAGAGTGCACACCACCTCCGCCCCCGTCTCCCCCACCCCACCCCACCCATCGCCGATCTATTGATGAGGACATCATGCGACTAGCAATGACCACTGGTCTCACACAACCAGTTATACGAGGTATTGGAAACCTTGCCACGGAGTTTCAGCACTGTGCCTGAGAGTGTGGATGTGCCCACTTCAAGCTGTATCATAATGAGGAACTGAAAGATATCCTTATTGGGCGGGAAATTGTGTTGGGGAAATTGATGGGATTAAAGGCCGCTAAATCCCCGGGTCCTGATAGTCTGCATCCCAGAGTACTTAAGGAAGTGGCCCTAGAAATAGTGGATGATTGGTGATCATTTTCCAACAGTCTATCGACTCTGGTTCAGTTCCTATGGACTGGAGGGTAGCTAATGTAACACCACTTTTTAAAAAGGGAGGGAGAGAGAAAGCGGGTAATTATAGACCGGTTAGCCTGACATCAGTAGTGGGGAAAATGTTGGAATCAGTTATTAAGGATGAAATAGCAGCACATTTGGAAAGCAGTGACAGGATCGGTCCAAGTCAGCATGGATTTATGAAGGAGAAATCATGCTTGACAAATCTTCTGGAATTTTTTGAGGATGTAACTAGTAGAGTGGACAAGGGAGAACCAGTGGATGTGGTGTATTTGGACTTTGAAAAGGCTTTTGACAAGGTCCCACACAAGAGATTGGTGTGCAAAATCAAAGCACATGGTATTGGGGGTAATATACTGACGTGGATAGGGAACTGGTTGGCAGACAGGAAGCCAAGAGTTGGGATAAATGGGTCCTTTTCAGAATGGCAGGCAGTGACTAGTGGGGTGCTGCAGGGCTCAGTCCTGGCACCCCAGCTCTTTACAATATACATCAATGATTTAGATGAAGGAATTGAGCGTAATATCTCCAAGTTTGCAGATGACACTAAACTGGGTGGCCATGTGAGCTGTGAGGGGGACGCTAAGAGGCTGCAGGGTAACTTGGACAGGTTAGGTGAGTGGGCAAATGCATGGCAGATGCAGTATAATGTGGATAAATGTGAGGTTATCCACTTTGGGGGCAAAAACAGAATATTATCTGAATGGCGGCAGATTAGGAAAAGGGGAGGTGCAACGAGACCTGGGTGTCATGGTTCATCAGTTATTGAAAGTTGGCATACAGGTACAGCAGGCGGTGAAGAAGGCAAATGGTATGTTGGCCTTCATAGCTAGGGGATTTGAGTATAGGAGCAGGGAGGTCTTACTGCAGTTGTACAGGGCCTTGGTGAGGCCTCACCTGGAATTTTGGGCCCAAGTTTCCACATGATTTGCGCCTGATTTTTAGGAGCAACTGGTGGAGAACGGACTATCTTAGAAATCGCAATTCTCCACATTTTTTTTTCTGCAGTTCTAGTCAGGTAGAACAGTTCTACTTTGGAACAGAATTTTTTCTTCAAAAGGGGGCGTGTCCGGCCACTGATGCCTGATTTCAAAGTTTCCACAGTGAAAAACGTACTCCAAACTAACTTAGAATGGAGCAAGTGAAGATTTTTGTAGAACTGAAAAAACCTGTTCTACACATTAAAAAAATCAGGCGCAGGTTACAAATTAGGCGTAGGGAACGAGGGGGGGGGAAGGGGGAAGGGAAGTCATTAAATTCTACAATAAATCCTTATTTATACTTCTACAAATATTATACAAATAAATCCAACCTGAATAAACATAAGCAAAGAAAAGATTAAATAAACCATTTTCCTACCTGTGTGAAAGTTCTTCAGGCAGGCCTTTAGGAAGTGGTTTGCCATCGGGACCAAAGGCTGAACGGGCCGGGCCCGAGATTTCGGGCAGGGCCCGTCCCCAGCAGAAGAGGTAGGTGGCGTTGGGTCGGGTCGGGGAGAGAGGTTCGGTTTGGGTCGGAGGGTGAGAGGGTGAGAGGGTGAGAGGGTGAGAGGGTGAGAGGGTGAGAGGGTGAGAGGGTGAGAGGGTGAGAGGGTGAGAGGGTGGGAGGGAGAGAGGGAGATCAGGTCGGGGAGAGGGAGGTCAGGTCGGGGAGGGGGAGGTCAGGTCGGATCCAGTCCGGGGGCGAGAGTAGAGTCGGGTCGAGTCGGGTGGGAGCGGCAGATGCAGACGGGTCGGTTCTGGTCCGGTCGGGGTGGGGGGCGAGGGCGGGGGGGGCGGATGCAGGAGCGGCAGGGAAGCAGGAGCGGCAGCAAACAGGCGGGTCGAGTCGGGTCCGATCCGGTCGGGGGCGGGGGAGCAGGAGCAGGAGCGGGAGTCGGCAGGAAGCAGGAGCTGGCTGTGGGAGGAGCCTTATTCACGCAGCCCCAGTGAGGCCATTCAGCCAGGGCTAGGGGCTGCATGCTTCGGGCCCCTCCCACACAGTTTCGGAGCTACTGCACTTGCGTGTCCACTATAGCGCGCATGTGCAGAGCTCCCGGCACTGTTTTCGGCGCAGGATCCTAGCTCCGCCCCCTACAGCTCCCGCGCCGAGGGCCAGAGGACCTGCAGGGAGGTGGAGCATACGGAGGTTTTTTTTAGGCGCACTTTGTGGCACGAAAAACGGGCGCCCAGCTTGGAGGAGCGCCCGTTTTTTATCGTGTGGAAACTTGGGGCCCATTGTGTTCAGTTTTGGTCTCCTAATCTGAAGAAGGACGTTCTTGCTATTGAGGGAGTGCAGCGAAGGTTCACCAGACTGATTCCCGGGATGGCGGGACTGACATATGAGGAGAGACTGGATCAACTGGGCCTTTATACATTGGAGTTTAGAAGGATGAGAGGGGATTTCATAGAAACATCTAAGATTCTGATGGGGCGGGACAGGTTAGATACAGGTAGAATGTTCCCGATGTTGGGGAAGTCCAGAACCAGGGGACACCGTCTTAGGATAAGTGTTAGGCCATTTAGGGCTGAGATGAGGAGAAACTTCTTCACTCAGAGAGTTGTTGATGCCAGTTCATTGGATCCATTCAAGAGGGAGTTAGATAAGGCCTTTAATGCTAAGGGGATCAAGGTATAGGGAGAGAAAGAAGGAAAGGGGTACTGAGGGAATGATCAGCCATGATCTTATTGAATGGTGGTGCAGGCTCGAAGTGCCAAATGGCCGAAACCTGCACCTATTTTCTATGTTTCTATATTGCATTTCTAGTAAAGTATATTGCATATTTCCTTGCACCTGTGTACCTGGAGACGTTTTTCTGTGTCTCTAAGGCAGCCTGCTTCCACTTCAGAAGCTTCAGTTGGTGCGAACAGGAATAAAAAAAAACTTTTAACAGCAGAGATCGACCAGTTAGCTCAACAGTGTCTCCCATTTATCTTAGTTCAACCCCACTACCCACCACCTTACTACACCCCTCAAACCCACTTTGGCCTTCTCACCATATTCCTCAACACCACCTACCTACCTTTTCACTATGTTGCTCAACCCCATTTACCCATTTTTCACCATATCCCTGCGACCTACCCGCCTCACCATATTACTCAACCTCACCTTTTTACCGTATCTTTTAATCTCACCTACCCACCTTGTTGCTATATTCCTTAATCCCACCGACCCACCTTCTGACGATATCCCTCAACATCTACCACCACGGTTGCAGTGTGTACTATCTACAGGATGCACTGCAGCAACTCGCTAAGGCTTCATGAGAAGTATCTGCCCTCCAGAGCATCCCTGATTGTAATCGCTCAACCATTGATGGCTGTGCCTCATATTGCCAAGGCCCCAAGCTCTGCAATTCCCTGCCTAAACCTCTCCGCCACTCTACCTCTCTTTCCTCCTTCAAGATGCTCCTTAAAACCTACCTCTGTGGCCAAGCTGCGCTAATTTTGACTTATGCAGCTCGATATCAAATTTTTATTGCATAATACTCCTGTGAAGCGCTTTGGGACGTTTCACTATGTTAAAGGCGCAATATAAATACAAGTTATTGTTATTCCAAACCCACCACCTAGAAGGACATGAGGCAGCAGCTTGGGCGCACCATATTCTCCAGGTTCCCCTCATCACGCAGTATCCTGACTGGGACCTGTATTGCCATTTCTTCATCGGCATAAATCAAACTTCTGGCACCCTCTACCTAACAACATTGTGAGAGCTCCTTCACCACACAGACAGCGGTGGTTGAAGAAGGCGGCCCACCATCACATAAGAACATAAGAAATAGGAGCAGGAGTAGGCCATACAGCCCCTCGAGCCTGCTTCGCCATTCAATAAGATCATGGCTGACCTGATCATAGATTCAACTCCACTCCCTGCCCGCTCCCCATAACTCTCTAACCCCTTGTCGTTTAAAAAACTGTCTATTTCCATCTTAAATTTATTCAATGTCCCAGCTTTCACAGCTCTCTGAGGCAGCGAATTCCACAGATTTACAATCCTCTGAGAGAAGAAATTTCTCCTCATCTCTGTTTTAAATGGGCGTCCCCTTATTCTAAGATCTTGCCCTCGAGTTCTAGTCTCCCCCATCAGTGGAAACATCCTCTCTGCATCCATCTTGTCAAGCGCCTCATAATCTTATACGTTTCGATAAGATCATCTCTCATTCTTCTGAATTCCAATGAGTAGAGACCCAACCTACTCAACCTTTCCTCATAAGTCAACCCCCTCATCCCCGGAATCAACCTAGTGAACCGTCTCTGAACTGCCTCCAAAGCAAGTATATCCGATTGTAAATATGGAAACCAAAACTGCACGCAGTATTCCAGGTGTGGCCTCACCAATACCTTATATAGCTGTCGCAAGACTTCCCTGCTTTTATACTGCATCTCCTCTGCAATAAAGGCCAAGATACCATTGGCCTTCCTGATCATTTGCTGTACCTCCATACTAACCTTTTGTGTTTCATGCACAAGTATCCCCAGGTCCCGCAGTACTGACACCTTTGATGTCCTTACCTAGTTCCATATTCTACAACTTTGTCACGCATTGGGAGCAAAAGTTTCCCCTGAATTCCTTTATTCCTAACTCCCTCATTTTTAACTAGTGTTTCCTGCAATTTGAACCCTTCATCACAATTTAGCTGGATCAACTTTTTCAAGTTGCCAACGTTTCCAATATCTAGCTACTTTCTAAATACTTGTAACACTTTTACCTAATTTACTTATTTGGCAAAAAAAAAGAGTTGAACTGTTCTGGATCTTTGACATTCAGAACAATCTGAACCAGATCTCACCTGTAACCCCCCTCCCACCACCCCACCCCCAATATTCTACTTCCTCAGTATGAATTCTCTGTATTCTAATCAAAGACCTGTCATCCTATTCTGTACTGCAGTCTAAGCTCTTTGATATATTGAATGAAGTGTTTTTGTCGAGTATAGTTTCACACAATGATTAGTGAACAAATGTACTTTCTCACATTCATTACCAGTGACAATTGCTCTCCTTTCATCTGGCAGTTGAGTCAAATTAATAGAAAATGTGAGTGTTTAATTTTGAGTGTACCCCAGGTGTGCAGCCTGCTGTATGTTCCTTGCTTTGTTCTTGTGCTCGTTTATATGTACTTGATGGCTGCAATGTGGCAAGATGATGCCAATTGTATTTCTCAGAGGCTGACTGCGCACCTTCAAAGGGCAATAAGCAGACGTTCTCACTTTCCCTCTTTATTGATGTTTTCCACAGGGCAAGAGGCCAGTCACTTTGGTTGGTTTTAGCCTTGGAGCACGGGTGATTTACTTTTGTCTTCAGGAGCTGGTTCAAGAGAAAGGTACACAAAGAATTTTTCCTAAATAACATTCATTATTGAAATTAAAAAAACAGAAAATGCTGGAAGTGCCCAGCAGTTAAATTGGCCGCTGAAAGAGGAAGAAGGGTTTATCGTTTCAGGGTGGACATTTAATCAGATTTGCCAGTCAGACTGGAGGTGCCCCTTTAATAGGCAAACAAGGACAAGTCAGATAGGAAATCGGGGGAATGGATTTATCCTGGTTCGTCCTGTAAAGGGGCTGATCGTGCCAGTTCTGATATAGTCTCACCTGAAACATTAAACTTTGTTACTCTTTCAGATCCTGCTATTTATATAGTGTTTTTAATGTCCCAAGGTGCTGTATAAATACAAGTTGCAGGATTCTGACCAAACTGCTGTGTATTCCAAATGTTCACTGACATTTCATATAATCATATTTTTCTCTCACAGGCAAATAAATTGTTCTGTCAGCCGATCTTTAGTTGCAGATCATAACTAACTTCTGCCGAAAGATCAACGACCTGAAGCATTAACTCTGTTTCACTCTCCACAGATGCTGCCTGACCTGCTGAGTATTTCCAGCGTTTTCTGTTTCTATAACTAACTTCGTGATGTGAATTAAAAACACTTTTTTTCATGTTGTATGAATTTAACACTTTTCAGTCAGGAATGATATTCATGAAGATTAATTCATTCCACCTTTAATGTAATTACCTGCTTCCCTCATGTTCTTCCTTCTGGTTCCACTTCACATACTTCAGAATCAATGCAAATCAGTAGCACTAACAACTCACAACAGCATGAACATTTACATTTTGATTCCATTTAAAATAACTTACTTTATTATTACTTTCTATAACCATTTCTGAGTATCGGTTATCTTTATCTCTTTTTGAACTTTGACCTCTTCTCATCCCTCCTTTTTATCTTTAGATTACTATTATATCCACCCCATCCTGCCCCAATTTACTAGTTTAAAGTTGTTTGTACAATCCTATTTATCCAGTCCACTATGACCTTGGTCCCACGTCAGTTCAGGTGCAGCCAGTCTCTGCGGTACAGCTCCTTCCTGTCTCAGTACTGGTGCCAATGTCCCCATATCAGTCTTTCAGCCATGCATTCTCTTTCCTAATCTGTTTCTCCCTATGCCAGTTAGCAGGTAGCTCAGGTAGTAATCCAAAGATTCCCACCCTCGAGGTCCTGCTTTTAATATAGCTCTGAGCTTCTGATATTCCCTTAGCAGGATCTCCTCCCTGTTCTTTCCAATGCTGTTGGTTCTGACATGGACCATGACAGTTGGTTCTTTCACCTCCCCTTCTAAGTTTCTTTCCAGCTACTTCGAAATAACCTTTATCCTGGCATCGGGTGGGCAACACGTCGTCCCGGTCTCAATTGCGACTGTAGCAAATCCCCAAAGACTACAACCTTTCCATTCTGCTCCTCCTTTCCTTCTGCTCCAAGGTGCTTTGGTTAGGATTCTGACCACACTCCTCGCAGGCTTCATCGTTATTCCCATAGGTAAAGTTGCCTTTAAGCTGCGCAGCTGTCTCGAGGTCCTGTGCAGCGGGTGAGCCGGCTTCCCAATGCAAAAAACCATGCATGGATGGAAGCTTGAATGGGCCGTGCAACCCGCAAAAGAAAATAGAGGGGATGACAACAACAACTTGTATTTATATAGCGCCTTTAACGTAGTAAAACGTCCCAAGGCGCTTCGCAACAGTGTTACAGACAAACAGATAAATTTGACACCGAGCCACATAAGAAGAAATTACGGCAGATGACCAAAAGGTAGGTTTTAAGGAGCGTCTTAAAGAAAGAAAGAGAGGCAGAGAGGTTTAGGGAGGGACTTCCAAAGCTTAGGGCCCAAACAGCTGAAGGCATGACTACCGATGGTTGAGCAGTTTAATGAGGGATGCTCAAGAGGGAAGAATTTGAGGAGTGCAGACATCTTGTGGGGTTGAGAGGCTGAAATAGATTACAGAGACAGGGAGGTGCAAGGCCATAGAGGGATTTGTAAACAAGGATAAGAATTTTGAAATCGAGGCATTGTTTAATCGGGAGTCAATGTAGGTCAGCAAGCACAGGGGTGATGGGTGATCATGACTTGGTACGAATTAGGACACAGGCTGACGAGTTTTGGATGATTTCAAGTTTATGTAGTGTAGAATGTGGGTGCTAGCCAGGAGTGAGTTGGAGTAGCCAAGTCTAGAGTTAACAACGGCATGGATGAGGGTTTCAGCAGCAGAAGAGCTGAGGCAGGAGCGGAGGCAGGCAATTTTACGGAGGTGGAAAAAGGCAGTTTTAGTTATGCCGCGGCTATCTTAGATCTGGTACTGTGTAATGAGACAGGATTAATAAACGATCTACTAGTAAAGGATCTTCTAGGAATGAGTAACCATAACATGGTTGAATTTCAAATTCAGTTGGAGCGTGAGAAAGTTAGATCTCAAACTAAGCTTAATCAAGGAGACTACAAAGGTATGAAGGCAGAGTTGGCTAAAGTGGACTAGGAAAATAGATTAAAGTGTGGGATGGTTGATGAGCAATGGCAGACATTTAAGGAGATATTTCATAACTCTCAACAAAAATATATTCCAATGAGAAGGAAAGATTGTAAGAGAAGGGATAACCATCTGTGGCTAACTAAGGAAATAAGGGATGGTATCAAATTGAAAACAAGGGCATACAAAGTGGCCAAAACTATTGGGAGGCCAGAGGATTGGGAAACTTTTAAAAGCCAGCAAAGAACAACAAAACAAATAACAGAGAGGGAAGATAGATTATGAAAGCAAACTCACACAAAATATAAAAACAGATAATAAGAGTTTCTGCAGGTACATAAAAAGGAAAAGAGTGGCTAAAGTAAATGTTGGTCCCTTAGAGGCAGAGACTTGGGAATTAATAATGAGGAACAGGGAAATGGCAGAGACTTTGAACAAATATTTTGTATCGGTCTTCACGGTAGAAGACACTAAAAACATCCCAATAGTGGATAATCAAGGGGCTATAGGGAGGGAGGAACTTAATACAATTACTATCACTAAAGTAGTATTCGGTAAAATAATGGGACTAAAGGCGGACAAGTCCCCTGGACCTGATGGCTTGCATCCTAGGGTCTTAAAAGAAATGGCTGCAGAGATAGTGGATGCATTGGTTGTAATCTACAAAATTCCCTGGATTCTGGGGAGGTCCCAGCGGATTGGAAAACCGCAATTGTAACGCGCTTATTTAAAAACGGAGGCAGACAAAAAGCAGGAAACTATAGACTAGTTAGCCTCATATCTGTCATTGGGAAAATGCTGGAGTCCATTATTAAGGAAACAGTAGCAGGACATTTGGAAAAGCATAAATCAATCAAGCAGAGTCAACATGGTTTTGTGATAGGGAAATCATGTTTGACAAATTTGCTGGAGTTCTTTTAGGATGTAACCAACAGGATGGATAAGGGGGAACCAGTGGACGTGTATTTGGATTTCCAGAAGGCATTTGAAAAGGTGCCACTTAAAAGATTACTGCACAAGATAAAAGTTCACTGGGTTGGTGGTAATATATTAGCATGGATAGAAGATTGGCTAACTAACAGAAAACAGAGAATCGGGATGAATTGGTCATTTTCCGGTTAGCAAACAGTAACTAGTGGGGTGCCACAGGGATCGGTGCTGGGGTCTCAACTATTTACAATCTATATTAATGACTTGGATGAAAGGACCGAGTGTAATGTAATTGCTGATGATACAAAGATGGGTGGGAGAGCAAATTGTGAGGAGGACACAAGAAATCTGCAAAGGGATATTGACACTTTGGCAGAAAAAAATAGAACAGCAAATTATAATTTAAATGGAGAAAAATTGCAAAGTGCTGCAGTACAGAGGGATCTGGGGGTCCTTGTGCATGAAACTCAAAGCATTAGTATGCAGGTACAGTAAGTAATCAGGAAGGCAAATGGAATGTTGGCCTTTATTGCAAGGGGGATGGTGTATAAAAGCAGAGAAGTCCTGCTACAACCATACAGAGTATTGGTGAGGCCTCACGTAGAGTACTGCGTACAGTTTTGGTCTCCGTATTTAAGGAAGGATATACTTGCATTGGAGGCTGTTCAGAGAAGGTTCACTAGGTTGATTCTGGAGATGAGGGGGTTGACTTATGAAGATAGGTTGAGTAGATTGGGCCTATACTCATTGGAGTTCAGAAGAATGATAGGTGATCTTATTGAAACTTATAAGATAATGAGGGGGCACGACAAAGTGGATGCAGGGGGGATATTTCCACTCATAGGGGAAAAGTCTCAGAATAAGGGGCCGTCCATTTAAAACTGAGACGAGGAGGAACATCTTCTCTGAGGGTTGTAAATCTGTGGAATTCTCTGCCCCAGAGAGCTGTGGATCATTGAATATATTTAAGATGGAAATAGACAGATTTTTGAGCGATAAGGGAATAAAGGGTTATGGGGAGCAGGCAGGGAATTGGAGCTGAGTCCATGATCAGATCAGCCATGATCTTATTAAATGGCGGAGCAGGCTCGAGGGCCAAATGGCCTACTCCTGCTCCTATTTCTTAAGTTCTTATGTGGCCGGAAATTCATTTCAGGGTCAGATATGACACCTAAGTTGCGAGCAGTCTGGTTCATCCTCAGATAGCTGCTATGGCGAGGGATGGGTCAGTGGTTAGGGAATGCAGTTTGTGGCGGGGACCAAAGACAATGGCTTCAATCTTCCCAATTTTTAATTGGAGAAAATTTCTGCTCATCCAGTACTGGATGTCGGGCAAGCAGTCTGACAGTTTAGAGACCAAGGATGGGTCGAGAGAAATGGTGGAGAGTTGGAGCTGGGTGTCAACTGCATACATGTGGAAACTGTCTCCGTGTTTTTGGACGATATCTCCAAGGGGCAGCATGTAGATGAGAAATAAGAGGGGGCCAAGGACAGATCCTTGGGGGACACCAGAAGTAACAATGCGGGAGTGGGAAGCGAAGCCATTGCAGGAGATTTTCTGGCTACGATTAGATAGATATGAATGGAACCAGCCGAGTGCAGTCCCACCGAGCTGGATGATTGTGGCGAGGCGTCGGAGGAGGATGGAGTGGTCAACTGTGTCAAAGGCTGCAGACCGGTCCAGGAGGATGAGAAGGGATAGTTTACCTTTGTCACAGTCGCAAAGGATGTGATTTGTGACTTTGAGAGCCGTTTCGGTACTGTGGCAGAGGCAAAAACCAGATTGAAGGGATTCAAACATTGAATTCAGGGAAAGATGGTCACGGATTTGGGAGGCGACAACACGTTCAAGTACTTTGGACAGGAAAGGGAGGTTGGAGATGGGGCGATAGCTAGCAAGCACAGTGTGGTCAAGGGTTGGCTTTTTGAGGAGAAGGTTGATGACAGCAGATTTGAAGGAGAGGGGAATAGTACCTGAGGAGAGAGAACCATTAACAGTGCCGGCTAATATGGGAGCCAAAAAAGGAAGTTGGGTGGTCAGCAGTGGGAATAGGGTCAAGGGAGCAGGAAGTGGGTCGCGTGAACAAGATGAGCTTGGAGAAGTCAAGATGGGAGATCAAAGAGATACTAGAGAAAGATGTGAGTTTAGGGCTTGGGAAGGTGTGAGCCTCAGATGAAGTTTGGCCCTGTGGGATGGTGAAGGAAGGGAACTCGCAGAGGCATTGGTAGCGAGTACGTCATAACAGTTGGAAAGGACCAGGTTCAGCAGTTCATTCTTCTCTGCCATCACTAGGTTCCCCCTACCCTGCTGACTGTCAGTCACGCATCACTCCGTACCTGTATCTCTCAAGGTGGCGTTACTGTGTTCTGAAGTAAACTATCCAGATATTCCTAACCCTCCCTTACGTGTCGGAATGTCTTTATCACACACTCCAGCTCAACGACTCTGAGCCAGTGACTCGAGGCTTAGATATTTCTCACAGGTGTGGTCATCTGGAACAGTCTCACTGTCCACAAACTCCCACATTATGTAGGCCTGACACACTGCCTGTGCTACTTTATATATGTATATTTATTTATTGTACAGCAGTTATTTATTTATCTATTTCTTGTGCTAGAATTCACCTTTAATACTAAATTATGATGAACAGATGGATTTAATTTGATTTCTATTAGCTACATCCATTGCTTAGTTTATATATTTAGCCAATTGGTGACTTCGGAGAAGAGCCATGAGGTTGACCCCTAGTGTCAGTGGTTGACTTAAAACAGATTATCTGGTTATTATGACATTACTGTTTGTGGGAGCTTGCTGTGAGCAAATTGGCTGCCGCATTTCCTACATTACACTTCAAAAGTACTTCATTGGCTGTAAAGCGCTTTGGGATGTCCTGAGGTCGTCAAAGGTGCTATATAAATGTAAGTATTTCTTCAGTTTCTGTATAATTATTTACATAGTTATAGCTGATAGTTGGGTTTTTACCTTTGCCTCTTATTATTTCTTACTTTTTTAAGTAAAGTGGTCCCCCAATCTACTATATCGTTAAATGTAAAAATGTGAATCAATAATTGAACACTTGGCTTTTATTTCTTGGGTTCCTCCCTCTGCACCACTTTTTCAAGTTCTTCCCTCTGTTTGTTTCAGTGCTCCAATTCCCCACTCTGGTTTAGATCCTCTCTCCAGGCCTCCTTTTGTGTGTCGGGTGGGGGGGAGCGGTGGATAAGGTGGGAAAAAAATTGCAGTAATGGATTATTGGGGCTTTACAATGAAAAAGCAGGTGGCTGACTCACCAACTAGCTTTTCTAACTCGTGGTGACACCGCATACAAATGAGCAATTCCGAGTGTCGGGGACAAATCCCAGCATTCATCCACTCTGAAATTTGTTTGAATGAATGACCAGATAACCAGCAGCAAGTTCAAAAGAAAAATACATCAATATTAGCAATCTGGAATAAATAAAAATACCCAAAATACACAGCTGGTCTGTCAGCAGCAAAAACATTTCGGATGTAGACCTTTCAGAACCTTGAACATTATCCTGGGTTATCCCTTTCAGATGTGCAATTCTCTCAGTTTTCCCTCTCATTTCAGCACTCTATTAGAATTTTCACCCTTGCTTGGAAAAAATTAATTGGCCTATCTTTAAGAATCGGAGTTTATTGTACATCAGCAATACAACTAAACTGTGTTGTATCCCATTAGCCAATTCCTAGTAAAGGTCGAGACAGGCAGCACTAATGCAGGCTCCTCACAGACTCGATTAAACCCAACACATCTAGGGGCTGAAGTTCCTCTAGGTGATAATTTACATGGAGGAAACTCAGCATGAGTGCTGCTGATTGTGCTGAAACCAGCTTTATTGCTGAGATTATTGTTGTGCAATTTCATCGCCGAGGTATTGCCTGAAATAAGAGTAAGATTGATTTTTTTGAACATACTGTGACAGATGGTATCATACTCACTTATTTGTCTCAGGGCTAATAACACTCTGTCTGACCTTGAAAGTGATGTCTTTCGGATGGTTAGGAACAGTTCTCCAAATAACACTCTAGGGACAGATATTGCTCTGCACATACAGTTTTAAAAAAAACTGCAAGCAACATGTTTTGAAATAATTAGTAAAGATGGTTTGAATGTAATTGTATTGCAGTTTCTGTGGGGCTGCTAGTTGGGATGCTAATTAATCAATAAGTAGTTTAACATTTTCAAACATTGCATGCTGACCCTAATGGCTTTATTCCTATTTACATTTGCGTCAATTGTTGCAATAATGGAGTCTGATTGCAGTGAAGCCCACTTAATACCGTGCCAGATGGGAGATCAATTGACAAATAACATCGTGGCTCATGTTTCACATTGTAAACGGCTGAAAGCAAATAAAATAAGAGTAAACAAAACTTAGTTCATCCCCCACCAGTGTTGTGGGTCTCTCCAACAATACTTCTACGGTGGTGTGGGAGAAGAGGGGATCTCTGCTTTGTTCAGTTGTATCATTATCTCGCTGTTCCTAAAACTGCAGCTGGAATATCAAGAGCCATTCATCATCATAGGCAGACCCTCGCAATCGAGGAAGACTTGCTTCCACTCCTGAAGTGAGTTCTTTGGTGGCCGAACAATCCAATACAAGAGCCACAGACTCTGTCACAGGTGGAACAGATAATCGTTGAGGGAAGGGGTGGGTGGGACTGGTTTGCCGCACGCTCTTTCCGCTGCCTGTGTTTGATTTCTGCATGCTCTCGGCATTGAGACTCGAGGTGTTCCTCCACTTAGGGCGGTCTTGGGCCAGGGACTCCCAGGTGTCAGTGGGGATGTCGCACTTTATCAGGGAGGCTTTGAGGGTGTCCTTGTAGCGTTTCTGCTGCCCACCTTTGGCTCGTTTGCCGTGAAGGAGCTCCGAGTAGAGCACTTGCTTTGGGAGTCTCATGTCTGACATGCAAACTGTGTGGTCTGCCCAGCGGAGCTGATCGAGTGTGGTCAGTGCTTCAATGCTGGGGATGTTAGCCTGAATGAGGATGCTGATGTTGGTGCGCCTGTCCTCCCAGAGGATTTGTAGGATCTATTACACCCTTGGCATCATCGGGACTGGGTTTTGTATTCATTCAAGGATGTTTTAAAACCTCATTGAATTCTTTATGGAGTTAACAGACATGGCAGACATTCCAGTAGTTGTCGGATTAAGAATGAGGGGCCACAGATACAAGATTAAATTCAAGAGATTTAGAACGGGACAGGAGAGTCATCTTCACACGGAGAGGTATGAGACTGTGGGATTCACTTCCAGTCTTTTCAATCTTCCTTGCTGCAATGCTCCATCTCGCCCTCAATAAGCTCCCCGCTGGAGTGGAGCTAATCTACAGAACAAACGGGAAACTGTTCAACGTCTGTCGTCTCCAGTCCAGATCCAAGGTCGCCCCATCCTCTGTCATTGAATCACAGTATGCAGACAATGCTTGCGTTTGTGCACATTTTGAGGTTGAACTCCAAACCATCATCAATACCTTCACCGAAGCGTATGAGAGTATGGGCCTTGCACTAAACATCCGTAAGACAAAGATTCTCTACCAACCTGCCCCTGCCACAAAGTACTGTGTCCCCCCCCCCCCAATTATCAAGATCCATGACAAGGCCTTGGACAATGTGGATCATTTTCCATACCTCGGGTGCCTACTGTCAACAAGGGCAGATGTCGATGACTAAGTCCAACACCACCTTCAGTGTGCCAGTGCAGCCTTCGGTCGCCCGAGGAAGAGGGTGTTTGAAGACCAGGACCTCAAACCTGGCACCAAGCTCATGGCCTACATAGCAGTAGTGATACCCGCCCTCCTATATGCTTCAGAGACATGGACTATATACAGCAGGCACCTTAAAGCACTGGAGAAGTGCCTCCGCAAGATCCTGCAAATCCATTGGCAGGATAGGCGCACCAACGTCGGTGTTCTCGCTCAGGCCAACATCCCCAGCATCGAAGCACAGACCATGCTCGATCAACTCCAATGGACGGGCCACATCGTCCGCATGCCCGATACTAGACTCCCAAAACAAGCGCTCTACTCAGAACTCTACCACGCCAAGCGAGCCCCAGGTGGGCAGAGGAAACGTTTCAAGGCCACCCTCCTTCGAAAAAGCGCAACATCCCCACCAACACCTGGAAGTTCCTGGCCCAAGACTGCTCAAAATGGAGGAGAAGCATCCGGGAAGGCACCAAACACCTCGAGTCTCTTCGCTGGGAGCATGCAGAAGCCAAGTGCAAACAGCAGATGGAGTGCACGACCAACCCAAGCACCCCACCCACATGTCCCTCCAACCACTGTCTGCCCCACCTGTGACAGAGACTGTAGGTCCCGCATTGAACTCATCAGTCACCTGAGAACTCATTAGTGTGGAAGCAAGTCATCCTTGACTCCGAGGGACTGCCTAAGAAGAAGAAGTGGTTGAGACAGAAGCATTGCCAATATTCAAGATTAATTTGGATAGGTGGATGAAGGGATATGTAAACGAGGTGGGTAAACGTGATCAGAACTTTTTGCTTGTGTGTGAAGGTAAATGGCAACACTGGTTAGGCCGAATGCCTTGTTTCCATGTTGTGACTTCTATGTATTTCTATGGTGGGATGCATCTGCTTATTCCAGTAGTTTGCATTCAAGTCTGTCTGAAGGCTCTTGTGATCACAGAGTTAACAGCTGTTGTGGCAAAATCTAAATTTTGACTGCCTGAATATACTCGTATTGACAGAGTCACACTAAATGTGTGTGAATTAGGTGGGGTACATAGAAGCTGATGGATCTGTTGAAGGATTAGAAGTTATTTTCTTCCCGTGTTGTGGTTGCAGATGTTTGTGATCCTAAGATCAGTGATACTTGCATTACTTTCCGGTTGATTACCTGTCTGAGTGTAGAATCATGACTCTATCATTCACTGTAACAAACACAATTTGTGCAGAGTTACTATAAAAAGACTATCAATTTTGTGTTTTAAAACTGCTTGGTCGTGAATGAATTTCAATGAGTATTTAAGTGCGTAGCATGAATGTCAATGAACCTGCCTGCATCAGCCCCGTTACAGTAAAGGTTCTGATTATAATTAACACATGACAGCTCCATCAGATAAATAAAAATCCTTACTTTTTTTTAATACTTTGAAGCATAAAGATGCAGTTTATCATTGATGATACAACCCTCAATTTAAAACATCGAGAGGGCTATTTTTGGATGTTCAAGGAGTGTAGATGGATATGGAGCAATAAACACATGCACGTAACAGTCCAGTCACAAGTGCTCCATGTTTTGATATCCAGAGTGTTAGCTTACCAGCTAATTCTTGTTGTTTGTGGTAAGGAAATTCAAGGTCAGTTTTGTTTCTCCAATGTGTTCCTTTTACACCTCCTTTTCCACAGGCGCTGACTATTGCTGGAATATGGGTTCCTCAGCTACTGGCTGCCCACCACCTTTAGGTCCATCACCCAAGTTGCTATTCTTAATGTGTGAGCCTGGGCAGTGAGTATCAGCAGCTTGCAAAACTGCGGAGGCCATCACAGCCAAGCCCAATACTGTCTTCATCTAATATCCACACGCATTCACTTTCCAGCAGGTGTCATTAGACAATGATTAAGAACGGCATCCCTAGCTAGAGTTTCTACCCCATGGCCACGGGAGACTTTTGTGAAATGGAACACCTGGCATTCAGTGACTCGTCCTGAAAAGTATCAGTGTGTGGATGTTGAGTGAGGGTGGCATCTGGCTTGGTTGTGCTGATCTCCCCTTGTGGTAGAATGGCTTGCTACCATTCACTGTCTAGGTCCACAAATGAAGGTGGCCACTTGGCTGACATACTAGACGGCAACTGGCCCCAGTGGAACCCATAATCCAGCCTGAGTCAGCACCAATGGTAGAAAAAGGGGGAGCGGGGGGAGAAAATTAGGTAATAAAAACAGCAAGTAAGTACAGCTTTAAACTATATTAGTGCTCTGTTAACTGCTTATAGTTTGAAATATTCCATAGAGCTTCTTAATATTACAGGGGATTTATTTTCTATGTTGTTCAGCTTCATGGAAAGAAGCAGTTGTTGGATTTCACCGGAGTTAAGATGTTCTGGGATGTTAATCCCCACTTCCAGGTCTCTACTCCTGCAGACAGAGGCAGTGCATCTGTTTAGATTAGAGTCTGTGCAGCGATTAGGTTCTTGGGGCCCAAGTTTCGGATCACGAGTAGAACGGTGCAGCTCGGAGAGACCCGCCTAATTTCTAGAATTGAAAAAGCGCCAAATACTTATCTCGCGATTCTCCGATATCTGTCGGCCCGTTTGCAGCTCAGAAGCTGCTGGGGGCGAAGCTACAGCCCTGCACCAAAAAGAGTGCCGGCAGCTGCACGCATGCGCAGTAGCTCCTGGCCCTCCCAGCGCGTTCTGTCTCCGGGCGACGACCCTATTCCTGGCCAAAGGGACGTCGCCCCTACCCCGGGCCGAGTGGCCTGCCTGCGCTTACCTCCTCGGTGACGGGGCCCGCCTGAGCATCTCGGCAGCGGCGGGGCCCGCCCTAGCAGCATCTCATCGATGGCGGGTCCCGCCCCAGCAGCACCTCATCGGCGGCGGGGCCCGTCCGACCAGCTCTTCAGCAGACTGTTGGAGGGCTCCCGGTGCTGCAGTAGGTGAGTAGAAACTTTTGATTTTTTATTTATTGATTGATTTTTTGTAATTATTTTTTTTATTTTTTTATTTTTTTTGGATTGATTTATTTATCATTTATTATTGATGGTGGCTCTTCATTGGTAAAAGTGAAGTGCTTAATACTTTACAAAATCCCCTAACCTCCCTCTAACTTGTCTCTCTCCCCACCGCCCCTATCTCTCGCTACCTGCGCCTAATTTATAAAGTGTAGGCAAGATTTTTCTGAGGGTACATAAATTGACACTTACTCCCTTCTAAGTTAGTTTGGAGTAATTTTTCGCTGCCTAAACTTGCAAAACCGGCGTAATTGGCTGGTAACGACCCCTTTTGGAAAAAAAACTGTACTAAAACGAAACTATTCTAACTAACTAGAACTGGAGCAAATTAAATGCCGAGAATTGCGATTTCTAAAATACTCCATACTAAACTAGTTGTTCCAAAAAAATAGGAGCAACTCGAGCTGAAACTTGGGCCCGATTCTTAAGTCTGACCTGAGGCAAAGTGAGTTAATCTTAGTGAGCAAGAAAATGCATTAATATTTTTCTTTGACATCCTGCACTGGTATTTCATTCTTCTATTTGGCCTTTCCATACTATGGGTCCAAGTTTGCAGCGCCCATTGAGTCTTTTGGTGCCGAAGCCAAGTTCAAAGATTCCCCATTGTTGGGGCGCCGGCATCTACTACCAGCACCAGAATGTTTGGCGCCATACATTCTAGCGCTGGTATACCTGTAAAAGAAGGTTACGCATCATTTCTGTGCATGAGGCAAACTTTCCCCAGCAACAAAATTTTTAAAACAGACCCTAGAAGCACCGTAGGAAAAACCCTTACCTGCAGTTAAGAATTCGCGCTGGCCCGCTCCTATCCCTGGCTGAAGGAACTCCCTGTCTCTTATAAAAAAAAATGTTGGGATTTTTAAAAGCAAACAATAACTATAGGCAAGTATAAAAATAGAAATAAATGTAAACTTACCATTAATGCTGCGATGATAAATGTCAGTTTGCATTGAAAGAAAAAATCTTTACCGTTTTCCTGCGATCTTCTCACTCCCCAAAATCTTCCACAAAGTGCAGGGAAACCTTTTACAATTACCAGGATTGAAAAAGTAGCAGACAAATGGGAGTCGTCTCCTTTAACCTTCCAATGCAGCCTTCTCCCGATTCCCTGGGACGTCTTCTGCAGCCGCTGCTAGCCCCTGGCCGAAGGTCCTCTGTGCGGATTATGTTTTGTGCGCATGTGCAATTAGTTGCCCTTTTTTTTGGAGCTCACGCACTGTGCGGTTCTGGCCCACACTGGAAGCCCGCCCTGCGAGATCAGCTCGGGTAGTGCCGGCACCAGAAGGTGCGCATGGTGGAAGAAAACTTAGCTTTTTTACTTTCAATGCTGAGGGGCCTAATTACAATGGCCGCCCAGGTAAGTTAGGGAAACTTGGACCCCATATATTGCAGTTTGACTCCAGTACATGCTTTAGAGCAGTGAGAGTCAGCCACAACCATTTGGACTGTGGGACCGCACTGCTCTGTCTCTCGGAAAATTGGAACTCCACACGTGTATTCTAAAACATACATTGAAGTGAACGCACAGCAGTAACTTTAAGCCATACATGTTCTGCAGTTTCTCCATCAGTGGGAACCTGCTTTGATGTTGCATCAGTGAAGAAAGTGCACTATATCACTCGGCCAAATATTGACGCTCCCAGGGTTGCCGCTGCGGATAATTTATTTATTTGTTTAATTTGTGGTTTCTTTGTTAACCTAGCAGCCTGCTTTTAGTCAGAGCGGTGGGAAAAATCCTGGTTACAAGCTTCCTATCCCCACCATCAATGTCACTGCATTATCAGTCAAGGCAAAAGCTTTGATGGCGTGGGGCTGTACTCGTGTGCTGCCTTTCTCTTTCCTTTCACCTAAAATGAAATGTCCTACTTCAGCAAATTGACAGGGAGCCAATAAAACAAGGTGATGGGTTAGCGGGACTTGGTGCAGGGTAGGATACGGGCAGCAGTGATTTGGATTTACGGAGTTTATGGGAAGGCGGCCAGGAGAGCATGGAATAGTCGAGTCTGGAGGTGGCAAAGGCATGAAATGAGGATTTTTAGCAGCAGATGGACTGAGGCAGGAGCAGAGGCAAGCAATGTTACGGAGGTGGAAGTAGACAGTCTCAGTGACGGAGAGAAAATGTGGTTGGAAGCTTAGCTCAGGACGAATAGGATGCATAAGTTGCATACAGTCCAGTTCAATTCAAGGAGAGGGGTGGAATCCAGGCTTGAGCTGACATGGCAAATAACATTTGTGCCCCATAAATGCCAGGCAGTGACCATCTACAATAAGGAAAAGCTGGACCATCTCCCTTTAACCTTTGATAGTAACACCATGGCCAAGTCCCCCATCATCAACATCCTGGACTCAACTTTGACCAGAAGCTTAACAGAACGAGCCATATCTACACTGTGGCTACAAGAGCAGGGCAGAGGCTGGGTACTTTGCAATAAGTGTCTGACCTCTTGATCCCTCAAGGCCTTCCCACCATCTACAAGGCTCAAATCAGGAGTGTAATGAAATACCACTCGCAACAACATTCAATGGTCAATAACATCTAAGACAAAATGGTCCTCCTGAACTGTGCCACTGCCTCTGAACTCAAAATCCACCCCTACGCCGCCAGTGCATTGTCTTGTACTTTCTATACGAACCAATGCAGCAACTCACCAAGCTGCAATGAGGGCAAGAGCAGCAAGATTGTGGGAACACCATCACCTCCAAGTTGAGCATCAGTCTGACTTGGATATATACTGCCATTTCTTCATCCTCACTGGGTCAAAATCATGAAACTCCCTGCTTAACACCATTGTGAGAGTATAATCAGCACAAGGACTGCATTGATTCAAGGAGATGGCCCATCACCACCTTCTCGAGGTAAAGCGGGTCCCAGCATCACCCACATCACAAGATAACTTTAAAAAAAAAACGCAAATTAACAATGCTGAATCCCAGCTCGAATGAACATCTCACAGCTGTGAATGGAGGTCCAGAGACACATTGGAAAGCAGGTCTGCGAGGAGTTACAGATGAAAGACAGTAGACTGCAAGTTACTACTGTTAGCTTGGAACTCATTGTGTACAAGTGAATGTAGCAAAAATCAGAGTTCCAGGTGTGGTTCACATTGGTGAATAAATCATTTGATGAATCATGTTCCCAATACTGACCATACTATAAGGGAGAGGCATCATTAAAAATCTAGAATTCCTCTCTCAGAAATGGAAAGCTATCGGATGGCTCACCCCACAGTAGAATCCATGCTGGGTATGGAGGGAAGTGAGCAAGTCGTTGAGCCTCCTCATAGGACTACTTTTGGACACGGCCAATGGGGCTGCTCACTCCGACTGCCAGCCTCTCTTCCACGGCTATGGCCGCGCCTGTGTGTCCCTGGTGAAGGAGCATGCAGTGTTTGCTGGTACACTTGAAGCTTTCTACAACCAGTGGGCATCGGAAGGATTGGAGTGCATTGTGGGGATGGGTGACAATATTTTAGATTTAATTTGATGTTTCCTTTGTTTTGTATAATTTGGGTGTTTATTGTCTGCACACCTTTTTTAAAAAAAAAGGGGGCATTTTTATTTGATGAATTTAATTTTGATCGATGACGCTGGGGAAACTCGATGTCATCCTAATTGGCAATTAAGATTAGAATACATGCTGTCATAGCAACGAATGTGTTCAGGAATTGTCTTTCTAAAGCACTCTGCCTCTCCACCTCTCTCTCCTCCTTTAAGACCTTCCTTACAACCAACTCCTTTAACCAAGCATTTAGTTGCACATCCCAATATCTCCTTCCGTGGCTTGCTGTTAATTTTTGCCTGATTACGCTCCTGTGAAGCACTGTGGGGCATTTTCCTATGTTTAAGGTGCTATATGAACGCAAGTTGTTACTGTAATTGTAGGTACTGTAATTACAAACATTCTCACTGTTTGTTACAGGATAGGGTATTATGAAGCTTTTGTATAGAGTTGACTTGTTTATCCTCTGAGATAATTATAATTTCCAGCTTTTAGCTAAAAATAAATATATAATAGGTCCCAACGCACAGGAACTCTTCTGTAAGCCGTCACCATCCTTTTCCCAGCATTACATGATGCATAGAAATGTAGGATGTGGAAAATAGCAGCGAATCAAGTTGCAAATTGCTAGCTGATTTATAAAAGACGAGCCACAAAAGTTGAATCATAACATTGATGATGCAGTGCAGTAACAAATTAAATTAGACGTTGGTCCAGGATATGAGGAAAGTTATTTATCTCTATAATATCTCCTGTTGCCACATCAGTGCAACCACTCATGCATGAGCAGTACAGTATTGAGAAACCTCTGATTAAAACGCAAAACCATCTCGGCATCTGGTGTAATCATTGTTTCCATTAATCCATCCAAAATAAAAATCAAAAACACACTTGGACTGCTCCTCTTGCAGGCGCTCCTTCTCCCTGTCTCCCATTGCTTCCTTTTCTCTTTGTCCCCCTGTCCCTCTCCTCTCCCTCTCCAACCACCTAAGAAGAGAGGGCTACAGTACTCTCCTCCCGGTGGCCGCATTCTCTTACCACTCCCTCCCTCTCCCAGTATTCTCAGTGTTCTCCTCTCTTCGTGCAACCTGTTGGCGGAGTGCTTCAGGTAATTGCTTTTGAAGCAGCATTTCCTCATCTGCAGGACCCAGGTCTGAGTTCAGTTCATTTAGCTCCACCTGACAGTTGGTTATTATGTAAAATGGACTTCAAAGGTTTTTTTTTAAGTCTAGTGACGTAGGAGATGGTGCAAGGGTTGACTTTGTGCTAATACGTAGTTTGGTTATATTGCGCATCGGTCTCTGGGGTGTTCAGTCACACTCTCATGTTCACAGTAGAGCCAAACAAGCCTGAATCCGCAGCCAGGTCACAGCTTCCATGGGACTGGCTGCAGAGGCAGTGATTTACAACTTGGCCTCTTGTACAATAAGTTGTCTGCCTGCTTTATGCAAGTATGATTGTGAATTCATGATCAAATTCATAGTTTGGCAACATTAATAGAGGAAGCATTCCATTCCCGGAGACTGTTACCTTAGCGTCAGTAAAGTTGCTGGTTAATTGAAACTACTGTGGATGAGGTCGAATGTAAAATGCTAACTGAGTGGAGCCTGTTGTATAATCTCTGCTTACAGACATGCTACACTGAGCGGAGTCTGCTGTGTGATCTGTCTACAGCTGTGCTTTAAGTACAATTGGCTGTGTCTCTTGCTAGTCACATCATAGGCATTCTATGGTCTCCGCCTCTTCATTTATCTGCCATTCTCGGCAGCATCATCTGGAAGCATGGGATCAGCTTCCACATGTACACTGACAACACTCAGCTCTGTCATCTCCATTAACCCCAAGGTTGTTCCCACTAATTACAACGACCTGCCCACATTGGTGAGCTAAATGTTCCTCTAGTTAAATGTCAGCTAAATTAAAGCCATCCTCTTCAGCTCCCCTCTCTGTCGTTCACACGCTCTTGCATACTTGTGCACTTGACACTGAACTGGAGGCAGTGATTTACAACTTGACCTCTTGTACAATAAGTTGTCTGCCTGCTTTATGCAAGTATGATTGTGAATTCAGGATCAAATTCATAGACAGGAAAAACTATCTTTTATTTAAATCACCTGCTTTAATCTGCAGGAGTCACATTCTCCATGGCACAGAGCTCCAGCCACCTAGCTTCACAGCAGCCAGCAGGTCGGAAACCCTGATTATTGTTCAAAACTGATTCCAGTCCCAACTTCGTTGCTGGGTTGGGTGTTCCCTTTTCCTCAGGGTAGGAGGCGGGGAGGAAATCAACCAAGTCCCAGCTGCCTAGTGAGCCCTGCTGGAATGTGGATTTGTGTAGACATCAGGTTGACGACAGGATCGAGCTCGGCTGTGATGGTTCTGGACTCTGAGGCAGAACGGCACTTGAAAGAAATGCCATAGGGTAAGCAGTGCCCATGGAACCCATTCCCAGCACAGACCAGGAATTGCACAGAAATGCTCGTCTGTGTGAGTCAGCACTAGACTGCAGCGGAAGGAGCGTGCGGTAAACCAGTCCCACCCACCGTTTCCCTCAATGACTGTCCCACCTGTGAAGGGGACTATGGTTCTCGAATTGGACTGTTCAGCCACCTAAGAACTTATTTTTTTTAGAGTGAAAGCAAGTGTTCCTCGATTCCGAGATACTGCCTATGAAGATGATGATGATGCCTTTGAATTACCCAGCCATTCCAAGAACTAAACCATTGCCTTCAGAGGAGGAGGAGAAATAATTGGGATGGTGAGGAATTAGTCCTCAAATGACCTCTGTCTTGGATTTGCTGATCACCTCATGCTAGACTATATAAAGTGGACACATCCTCTCAGTGTTGATTTAGGATAAGGGCTCAGGCTTTGTGAGTGGCAAGCATTGTAAACTAGTACTGCAATAAGGCTGTAAAACTCAGCATAGTCTTCAAGGTGTGACAGGCGTTGCCATGAGGGACTGACAGAGCCGATTAGTGAGAATAGTTTTATGGTCTCTTGAACAATCTCCATGTTAAATATTTACTGTGAAACACATTTGTGCAACTCAATATGTGTAAATAAGATTATTCAGCAATTGTCCCGCAAAGCAGAAGTCCCCTTCTTACTGTGATGCGAGGATATAGACCCAGAGTTCCATTCATTTTTTTAAATCCGAGTTTCGTTCATTTTAATCAGATCACAATTTGGATGTTAGTAGTCAATCACTGATAGAAATGAAAGAGGAAGGAAAGGTCTTGAGCTGCACAGGCATTCTGGTGCACAGGCCAGCAGGTCTCTGCTTCAGGTCCTGGTGTGTGCTGGGTGTGGGTTCCCAGCACTGTGCACTGTGCATCGCCTACACCTGTGGTACATCTCCCATTTGGCCGTTCTGTATGTGAGTCCAGAGTCATCACAGCTGAGTCGATCCTGCCCTCACTAATTGTCTACATGGACAACATCCCCAGCATCGAAGCACTGACCACACTCAACCAGCTCCGCTGGGCGGGCCACATTGTTTGCATGCCTGACACAAGACTCCCAAAGTAAGCACTCTACTGAGAACTCCTACATGGCATGCGAGCCCAAGGTGGGCAGGGGAAACGTTTCAAGGACACCCTCAAAGCCTCCTTGATAAAATGCAACATCCCCACCTACACCTGGGAGTCACTGACCAAAGACCGCCCTAAGTGGAGGAAGAGCATCCGGGGTCGCCGAGAGCATGCAGAAACCAAGCGCAGGCAGCGGAAGGAGCATGCGGCAAACCAGACTCCCCACCCACCCTTTCCTTCAACGACTGTCTGTCCCACCTGTGACAGAGACTGTAATTCCCGTATTAGAATGTTCAGTCACCTAAGAACTCACTTTTAGCGTGGAAGCAAGTCATCCTCGATTTCGAGGGACTGTCTATGATGATGATGGCATGGACGCACATTCCAGCAGGGATTGCTGGGCAGCTGAGAGTTGGAACACTGATTGAATTTTTTTTCCCCCGCCTCTGCCCTGATTGCTGGGGTCAACTGTAGCTTCCTTAATTACAGAATTAATTTTCTTGTAGGTTTATAGTCATAAAGTAAAATCCACTATAGTAAAAAAAAGTGAATATTGTCAGGTACCTTCTATACTACAATGTCCTGATGTAGTTTGTGTGTCAGCTTTGCTGAGTTGGCAACACACTCTCCTCTTGAGTCGGGAGGTTGCTGGTTCAAATCCCATTCCAGGACCTGAGCACATAACCTAGGCTGACACTATAGTGCAGTACTGAAGGAATGCTACATTGTTGGAGGTGCTATATTTTAGATGCAGTGGCATCTGTTTTGGCAGTTGAGGTATACAATAAAGATCCAATGGCACTAGTAGAAGAGCAGGGAGTATTACCGGTGTCCTGACCAACATTTTCCCCCTTAACCAACATCAACAAAAAGGGACTGACTGAACATTCATTTCATTGCTGTTTGTTGGATCCTGCTGTGCATTAATGGCTGCTGCATTTGATGATATAACACGTGTATTCTTTAATATTATGCATTCTACACCACATACATTTACTCAAAAAAATAAACAAATGTCTTGCATGTAATAAGAATTTAGTTCTGAGTTCAATATGAAACTGAACTATTCTGCTGAAAGCTGTTGAGATCATCAGACTGTGTCTGTGCTTTGATAAGATTCACCAGTTTGTACTAAGTTGACATTCACATTGACAGGATAATGAATCTGCAGGGTGTCAATGATTTTCTTACAATGCACACGAGGGTTTCTTATGTCCTTTTTTTTTTACAGATTCTGAAGGAATTATTGAAGATGTTGTGTTGCTAGGAGCACCTGTGGAAGGTGGGGCCAAATATTGGAAGCCCCTCACTAAAGTGGTTGCGGGGCGAATAATTAACGGCTACTGCAGGTACACAAGCATGTCCTGCACTTTGAGGCTGTAATGTTGGTGATTTATAAGGGTCAAAATTCCTGACTTTACTAATGTAACACAGAAGTAGATAAATAAAAAGTGATGGATGGGATAACAAGCACTGGCATGGATACGATTTTTTTTTAAGATCATTAATTATGGAAGGCACGCTGCATTCCACAGCTCAGTTGAATTGAAAAATTTGTATAATGCATCTGTACAAGAAAATGATTCAGCCAGGATTAGGAGCAGTGTTTGGGATTCCCATTAGAAAGAACATTAAAGCAAGAGAGCTTAAAGCTTATAGATTTGCCTGAATGATTCAGAGATGAGAAATTATGGTTATGAAGAGAAACTTAAGATACTGGGACTCTTTCCATTGATGCTATTGGCTATGAAGCGCTTTGGGACGTCCTGAGGTCATAAAAGGTGGCACTATATGAATGCAAGTTACCTTTTTCTGTAAAAGGCAATGTAATAGTTTTTAACTTTGAAAAAGTGTAAATGGAGAAGGACTCCTTTTGGTTGGGAGGTCATTGATGAGGGGTCATCGATTTAAGTTGTCACTAAGAGAAGTTATGCAGAGAGTTGGCCAGACAAAGAAGTAGAGGCAAAGCGCATTTAAGGGAAAAGTAGATTATCATTTGAAGCAGAGGAAGATATGGGAGAGGGAAGGGTAGTGGAATTAATTTTGGATTGTTAATGAGCCAGCACTAACGCAATGGACCAATTGTACTCCTTGTATGTGCTATAAACTTCAATGGTTCTATAGGTCAGACTGGAATTAAAGCGCTTAACCAACAGGAAGATTTAGAAATATCTTTATCACTACACCAGCCAGGCCTGTACAGTGGGTTAGGTTTAAGGGTAAATTTATTTCACTGGGGAAACCTGACTCCCTTCCTAAACACCCTGGACAATATAAAGCCTGAATCGGTTGTCATGGTATTTGTAAATGTGATCGTAATGTGGTGGGATAGTTTATTTGGAAAAAAAATGAAATTTATATATTGGGGAAGAAGGTTGTAGGAGTGAGACTGAGCTCAAAGCAACCCCAATTTTATATAGAGAATAAAATAATAGTCAGGCAGAAATATTTTTGATCTCACTCTGGGACAAAGCTTTTCACCAGATCTTTCTTGTAAAGAGAATTCTTTCTGCTCCAACAGGGGAGACTGGCTTCTGAATTTTGTCTATCGTAGTTCTTCAGTACAGCTGAATGTAGCAGGTCTACAGCCAATTGCCATGGATGACAAAAAAATGATAAATGTGGATCTTTCATCCATTGTGAGTATTTTATTTCCACTGTCTTAAGTATTGTTTGACATGCATGAATACACTTTACTTTACAGCACAGTATGACTTCCTTTATTGGATGACTGTTTATTGCTGATATGCTGGAGCCTATTTAGAACTTAAATGAATTTTAAAATTTTTAAGATGTCCCACTATATTGTGTGTATCTCTGAGCACGGAAATCTCTTCAGCTTCAAACATGCTTGGGTCGTCTTCATTTTTCATGCGACGTGAAGGTTCAAATCCCCTTTTCCATTCCAGATACCGAGTGTCTGCTTCTAGCTGTCCCTATTTGAGGTATGACATGAGTTAGATGTGTTTCCCCAGCCATGTCCCTTCGACCCAGCCTTAGAAGAGCACCCCCTGCTGTACCAGTACGAATGTTTCCATTTCCCACAGCTCCCAAATGAATGGCGGTTTAGAAACATAGAAAAATAGGTGCAGGAGTAGGCCATTCGGCCCTTCGAGCCTGCACCATGATTCAATAAGATCATGGCTGATCATTCACCTCGGTACCCCTTTCCTGCTTTCTCTCCATACCCCTTGATCCCTTTAGCCGTAAGGGCCATATCTAACTCTCTCTTGAATATATCCAATGAACTGGCATCAACAACTCTGCATTAGGGAATTCCACAGATTAACAACTCTCTGAGTGAAGAAGTTTCTCCTCATCTCAGTCCTAAATGGCTTACCCCTTATCCTTAGACTATGTCCCCTGGTTCTGAACTTCCCCAACATCGGGAACATTCTTCCTGCATCTAACCTGTCCAGTCCCATCAGAATTTTATATGTTTCTATGAGATTCCCTCTCATCCTTCTAAACTCCAGTGTATAAAGGCCCAGTCGATGCAGTCTCTCCTCATATGTCAGTCCTGCCATCCTGGGAATCATTCTGGTGAACCTTCGCTGCACTCCCTCAATAGCAAGAACGTACTTCCTCAGATTAGGAGACCAAAACTGAACACAATATTCCAGATGAGGCGTCACCAAGGCCCTGTACAACTGCAGTAAGACCTCCCTGCTCCTATACTCAAATCCCCTAGCTATGAAGGCCAACATACCATTTGCCTCCTTCACCACCTGCTGTACCTGCATGCCAACTTTCAATGACTGATGTACCATGACACCCAAGTCTCGTTGCACCTCCTTTTCCTAATCTGCCGCCATTCAGATAATATTCTGCCTTCGTGTTTTTGCCACCAAAGTGGATAACCTCACATTTATCCACATTATACTGCATCTGCCATGCATTTGCCCATTCACCTAACCTGTCCAGGTCACCCTGCAGCCTCTTAGCGTCCTCCTCACAGCCCACACCGCCACCCAGCTTAGTGTCATCTGCAAACTTGGAGATATTGCACTCAATTCCTTCATCTAAATCATTGATGTATATTGTAAAGAGCTGGGGTCCCAGCACTGAGCCCTGCGGCACTCCACTAGTCACTGACTGCCAATCTGAAAAGGACCCGTTTATCCCGACTCTCTGCTTCCTGTCTGCCAACCAGTTCTCTATCCACGTCAGTACATTACCCCCAATACCATGTGCTTTGATTTTGCACACCAATCTCTTGTGCGGGACTTTGTCAAAAGCCTTTTGAAAGTCAAAATCCACCACATCCACTGGTTCTCCCTTGTCCACTCTACTAGTTACATCCACAAAAAATTCCAGAAGATTTGTCAAGCATGATTTCCCTTTCATAAATCCATGCTGACTTGGACCAATCCTGTCATGGCTTTCCAAATGCGCTGCTATTTCATCTTTAATAACTGATTCCAACATTTTCCCCACTACTGATGTCAGGTTAACCGGTCTATAATTACCCGTTTTCTCTCTCCCTCCTTTTTAAAAAAAAAATGGTATTACATTAGCTACCCTCCAGTCCATAGGAACTGATCCAGAGTCGATGGACTGTTAGAAAATGATCACCATGTGGTGCCGTGTACTGTGCACCCACACTCTCAAGGAATTGGTTTCAACAGCATTGCCAACACTCTTGATTCTTAAAGGGAATCCCGACACAGTATCCAAGCTTGGGACTGCTGCTGGGATGATGCATCAGGACTCTTTTTTTAGAATTGTGAGTGTGAGAACACTGGTTGTAATTAACCACATTTTTAACATTGCAGTCAACAAACAGACGAGGCTTTAATCCTATTCGATCTCTTTTTCAAACCTGGGTAGCCCCCTTACGTTTTTTTTTTCTCCAACGATAGAAAGTTGAATACTTCGTCCAAGTGCGAATGAGATCAGTTAACCCTTCAGGAAACAATTAGAAATGCTTCTACACTTTTTTTGTCCAGACTGGTGAGATAAATTTGCAACATTTGGTGTTATCTTAATAAAGTGTATTTGAAGTGTTAATACTTTTATTTAAATACAGTAATAATATTTATCAACAAATTCCAACTGTTGCTATGTAAATGCTGTAGGATGAGCTTACATTTTGTTTCTAGATCCTTTGTACAGTCAATAAGCTGAAGGAAGTTTTATCCCTTACACATCCTGGAGAAGAAACTCTCTGGGCATGTTGTGTAGCAACACCAGAAACATGCTGCTTTTAAATGCATTTACTATATTTGACACATACAATTAAAGCATTTCTTCCCAGTGGAGTAACTGTAGTCAACACCGAAATAATATTTATGGGAAGGAAAACTGGAATTCAGAAAATATTACTTCTGATAATTATCCAAATATTGTACTTCACCTCATATGTGTCGTTAGTCAAGTAATATGTTCATGTTCCGCATTCCTCAAAATTACTTAAATTTTAATTACCGCACTGGCTTTCCGGATTTCTGTAGTGAACAGATGAGTATCTGAAGACTTAAGAATGAACATACAGCAAATCCAATCACAGACTTATTCACAATCATAATATTGGTGCCTGCAAATTACAGTGCCAGTACTAACAGGAAAATATGTTACAGTTTTTCTGTAATGTGAGCCATTCCCAATGCCAATTGTTACCACAACACCCTTTTTCCATCCGGCATCCCTGTGCTTCACAGTGGCCCAGTTTAGTTTGGATGCTGCTTTGGAAAGTACTTGTGTAAAGTTTCTAATGCTTTCAGATGCAAAGCTGAACTGTTCTCTCAGGTGATGTAATAGATCCCAGGGCAGTATCTGAAGAAGAGCAGGGGAGTTCTCCCAATATCCTAGCCAACATTTATCCCTCAACCAACATCACTAAAAGCAGTTTATCTGATCATTTATCGGCTGTTTGTGAGAACTTATTGTTTGCAAAATACGTGCCATGTTTCCTTATTTTACAACAGTGACTACACTTCAAAATGTACATCATTAGCTGTGAAATGCTTTGGGATGTCCTGAGGTTTTGAAAGGCATTATGTAAAATGCTGCTTCTTTCTAGAATCTGTGTTGCGACAGTAAGTGTGACTGAGTGCAGTTAATGTCGAGCCTTAGCACATTATACAGTCATTGTAATAATGAAAATTTGACACTGTGACTAATAAAGCTTAAAATAATTGCAACTAGCACAAGTATTTTATGCCATTTTAGACCTGTTGTTTTGGGAAAAATCAGATGCAATCTAAACCTCATAGCAGTGTGTTTTTAACTTTAGTCTGATATGCAAGTGAAAATGAAGTGCATTAAATCATCATAGAATCAGAGAGTAGTACAGGAGATCATTCGGCCCATCGAGTCTGTGCCGGCTCTTTTGAGGAGCAATCCAGCACTCCCCAGCTTTTTCCCCATACCTCAGCAATTTTTTCTCCAAGTATTTATCTAATTCCCTTTTGAAGGCTACTATTGACTGTATCCACCACCCTATCAGGCAGTGCATTCCAAATCCTAACGACTCGTTGTGTTTAAAAAAAAAAAGTATTTCCTCATATCACCTCTGGTTCTTTTGTCAATCACCTTAATTTATAGCAACATTGGAAGTTCTGATGAAGATTGAGAAACAGCGGCAGTTCAGATAAAGAGACAGGTAGACAAAGAAAAAGAGAAACATACACACAGAGAGAACAAGTCAAGCAGAGAGGAACACAGACAAGTTAAAAGAGAGGCTCATTATTTTGAGATGAAGAGAAGCAATGTATGCCACTAGATCTGTGAATAGGAGGCATAGAAACAGGAGTCAGTTCTAATCTTGTGCTAGGTAATGAAAGACACAGTGACAATGATTGCCTGACACAGTTGGGGGTTATCTGAAGTTTTTCTGTATTTTTATCAGTCCTTTTCAGTCTTGGTGTGTTAAGTAACTTTGTCATTCAGGATTTGCAGTCACAGTCCAGCTACTTGGCATGTAAATTCAAACCTGTGATTCAGAGGCGATTACATCACAAGTTAAAGTTTACGCCTACAGAGAACAGACGGTACAACAAATGTTTCCAAAAATGCAGAGTGTTTAATTGATACGCTTGCTTCAAATTGCTGTTACTGCAACCTCTATCAAAATAATTAGTCCAAAGAGGCCAGTTATGAGGGGTCTTTATTGATCCACTGTCCTTGTTATCTGAAGAACCTATCAATGACCACACTCGGAGTTCCCCTGAAACTTGAAATCTGGAACAGCTGTACTCTGTCTAACCTTATGATCATGCATTTACATGTAGGCCCTTGAAAAGCTGACTAGCAAATTCGAGAGCATAGCATATGTCAAAACATTTAATGCAAATGTTATTCCACAAAATGTAGCAGACCAATAACATAAGTTATACTGAACTACCGAACAACTCGAATAACATTTCTGTAACATCCTTCATCATAATAGCAGCACAGCATGAGAAATGGTCATTATGCCCTTGGACATTCAAGTGGACATAAAAGATCCCACGGCACTATTTCGAAGACGAGCAGGTGAGTTATCCCCAGTGTCCCGGCCAATATTTATTCCTCAATCAACATAACAAAAACAGATTTTCTGGTCATGATCACATTGCTGTCTGTGGGAGCTTGCTGTGAATTGGCTGCCAGATTTCCTACATTACAACAGTGACTACACTCCAAAAGTACTTCATTGCGCTTTGAGACGTCCGGTGGTCGTGAAAGGTGCTATATAAATCCAAGTCTGTCTTTCTTTCCGTGTTAAAGGTGCTGTATAATACAAGTTGTTTTCCTCCACTCTTTCCCAGCCCACCACAACACATGGACCACAGTGTTCTCTGGAGTGTTGATTATCTTTGACTGTATATCTCTGAATCCTTCACCATCCTCTCTAACCATCTAAATAAGTAAATCAGGGGCACTAGTTCCAGACCACAGCAAAGCACAAATGCACTGGCACATGCTCCCTCTTGATCACAGACACTCGCATGCACCCTCTCTATCACTGGTACACGGTCTCTCTAATATTGACATGGTCCCTCTATCTTCCTGACATAAACTCCCTTGTCATTCATAACAAATTTTCCGCAGTATTCCTGACGCATGCTGCATTTGTATTCCTAACACGCGCTCCCTCGGTATTCCTGACATGCTCTTCCTTGGTATTCCTGACACATGGTTCATCTGTACACCTCTCACATGCTCCCCCAGTAAGCCTGACAGGTGCTTTCTCTGTATCCCTCATACTCTTGGGGCTCACGTATTCCAAACACATGCTACCACTGTATTACTGACATGTGCTTCCTCTCTATTACTGCTTCTGTCTCTGACACATATTCCCTCTGTATTCCAGACAAACACTCCCTCTGTGTTCCAGACTCTCACTCTCTGTGTTCCAGACTCTCACTCTCTGTGTTCCAGACTCTCACTCTCTGTGTTCCAGACTCTCACTCTCTGTGTTCCAGACTCTCACTCTCTGTGTTCCAGACTCTCACTCTCTGTGTTCCAGACTCTCACTCTCTGTGTTCCAGACTCTCACTCTCTGTGTTCCAGACTCTCACTCTCTGTGTTCCAGACTCTCACTCTCTGTGTTCCAGACTCTCACTCTCTGTGTTCCAGACTCTCACTCTCTGTGTTCCAGACTCTCACTCTCTGTGTTCCAGACTCTCACTCTCTGTGTTCCAGACTCTCACTCTCTGTGTTCCAGACTCTCACTCTCTGTGTTCCAGACTCTCACTCTCTGTGTTCCAGACTCTCACTCTCTGTGTTCCAGACTCTCACTCTCTGTGTTCCAGACTCTCACTCTCTGTGTTCCAGACTCTCACTCTCTGTGTTCCAGACTCTCACTCTCTGTGTTCCAGACTCTCACTCTCTGTGTTCCAGACTCTCACTCTCTGTGTTCCAGACTCTCACTCTCTGTGTTCCAGACTCTCACTCTCTGTGTTCCAGACTCTCACTCTCTGTGTTCCAGACTCTCACTCTCTGTGTTCCAGACTCTCACTCTCTGTGTTCCAGACTCTCACTCTCTGTGTTCCAGACTCTCACTCTCTGTGTTCCAGACTCTCACTCTCTGTGTTCCAGACTCTCACTCTCTGTGTTCCAGACTCTCACTCTCTGTGTTCCAGACTCTCACTCTCTGTGTTCCAGACTCTCACTCTCTGTGTTCCAGACTCTCACTCTCTGTGTTCCAGACTCTCACTCTCTGTGTTCCAGACTCTCACTCTCTGTGTTCCAGACTCTCACTCTCTGTGTTCCAGACTCTCACTCTCTGTGTTCCAGACTCTCACTCTCTGTGTTCCAGACACACACACTCTCTGTGTTCCAGACACACACACTCTCTGTGTTCCAGACACACACACTCTCTGTGTTCCAGACACACACACTCTCTGTGTTCCAGACACACACACTCTCTGTGTTCCAGACACACACACTCTCTGTGTTCCAGACACACACACTCTCTGTGTTCCAGACACACACACTCTCTGTGTTCCAGACACACACACTCTCTGTGTTCCAGACACACACACTCTCTGTGTTCCAGACACACACACTCTCTATTCTAGACACACACTCTCTCTATTCTAGACACACACTCTCTCTATTCTAGACACACATTCTCTCTATTCTAGACACACACTCTTTCTGCATTCCTGACTCGGTCCATTTGTATTCGTGACATATGCTCTTTCTGTACTCCAGATGCATGCTCCCTCTGTATTTCAGTGTGTACTCTCAGTATTGCTGACACATGCTACTTTGATAGTCCTGACATGTGTTTTCTCTGTATTTCTCATCTTGAGGTTTTATTGCTGTGTAATTTCACCAACCTATGGTTCAACTTTTGCTTTCCTGATGTGTGTTAACTTTGCCATTCTCATAACTCCAGGCATTTATCATTATTTAAGAACATAAGAAAGTACTGAACAAGAAAGGGAGATATGGCACAGCAAGCTCTCTCCTTCCACATGCCTTCCTTGGCATAACAGTGCCAAGATGTCAAACTATCCCATTGCACACAGCATTAAATCATCTTTATACTGCCCCTCAGTCCTGTTTGGAACTGCATTTTTGTTCAATTTTTTTTTTTTTGCAGTGGATTAACTTTCCGCACTAATCTGTTGAAAAATAATTCCTACTAATGCAGCCTCTCCAGGCCCTAGCCTCGATCACAGGCCTCTTGGCTTTGCGTTGTGCACATTCTGGGGCATATGGAAACTGGATTATACCAGAACTCCGGACGAAATTGGAGCATCCAAGGTGTTATCTCCAAACCAAGATGATTCTAGTTCTGATTTAAGATAGACATAACTGGCAGCAGTAGAATGTGGAATTATGCATTATGACGTGTAGCTCTGTCCTTGTGGACCGAGCCACACTGACCAGAAGGTGCCCTGTTCAAACCACAGTCTCAACCAGAGCAGCAGAATTGTCCTTGGCACCGCTGGGTTAGGGAGGATTGAAATCAGGCAGGGTTCCTATTCTTGATTCCCAGTCCAATGACCCATGCTGGAAATTGCATGAGTATGGACAGATGAAACCCGGATCAAGCACCACTGTGATGCTTTATACTGTCAAGAAACCTGCCAACACTTGCTGTCCAGCCTCGTGCGTGCAGATTGGCTGGTTTCTCAAGGTGTTGGAGGCCTGGCTGTGTCCACAGAACTGTAACCTCCACAGGAGTCAGCACCATCAGGAGTTTCGGGGAGAAGATTGGAAAAAAGATTAGGAGGGCAAAAGAATTCAGAAAATTGGTTATTATTATAGCTCCCTGCATGTCCCCGGATCAGCAATGTCACACAATTTAATTACAGCACATGCCAAATATCTTATTGTACCAGATGTCATCTTGTATCACAGATTGCGTATAAGGAGAATATTTTACTATAAGTCCGCCTTCTCTTGCCTGACTTTCAGTACAAGGCAACCTTGATGAGCTAATTAACTGTTGTTACCCATCTGTCCATTCTGTACTTACCATGTCAGTCAGCTAACCAGACCCATGAGATAAATATTCGATATATAACAGAGAGAAATGCTAGTCAGAGGCCAGTCTTTGAGCTCTGAGTGACCTGATGCAGCTTTTTTCTACTTCACACTCATTATAACATCATATAATATAAGAAAGCACAGTACTGGAAAAGATTTTGCAGTCCATCTGGCCAGTCACAAAAATTAATATATCTCGATTTCCCACTCCCTCAAATATGTGTCAAACTCTGCTTTAACCTTTTCTGCACAAGTAGCCTCCGTGGGCATTCCAATCCACACGTTCATAATCCTTTGCATGACGCGAATTGCTGGCAGTGCGAGCTGATAACAGGACATCTGGGGCCTTGATGAACAACGGGACAATTGTCCCATCTCCTTAACCAATTAGATTTAAATTTTGAGAAAGAAACAGAAGAACGACGGGGAAGGAAATGGGATGGATTAGAGTCAAATTAGCTACAGTAAGAGAACTAAAGAAAGATTGGATTGAGAGAGAGAGCGAGCGAGAGAGAAAAAAAAAGGAAAATAAAAACTTTAAAACATTTTAATTTTAAAAATCTCTCAACAATTTGCTAACTACAGGAATGAGACTCCACAGTGCTAATTGTTCCCTCTCTGGGCTGGAATGGTTGAGTGGCATTGTAAGAACATAAATCGCATTATTAAAAGGGTCCTTACACTGTTAAGTACCAGCCCTAACTTTCTGCAGCAAGTTTAATTGGTAATTACGATGCAAATGCAGAAATTTCTCAACTCGGCTCGGTCGATGGCGAACTGCCATTTTCGGGAGGCGAAGGGTGGAGCGGTGCAAATCATCCAGCAATTTTTGGCGATCCGGAACTTTCTCTGTATCTGTACGTCACCACAAATTGCTGGACAATTTACACACAATAACAGATAGGGCAACAAACTCACCGTTTTTCTCCCAGTAAATTCTCGGCCATTATTATTGCACATTATCAATCATAGAATGGTTACAGCACGGTAGAAGGCCATTCGGCCCATCGAACCCATGCTGACTCTCAGCTAGTCCCACTCCCCTGCTCTTTCCCCGTAGTCCTGCAATTTTTTTTCCTTCAGATACTTATCCAACTCCCTTTTGAAAAATAAGATTGAGTCTGCCTCCACCACCCTCTCAGGCAGTGCATTCCAGATCCCAACTACTCGCTGCATAGAAACATTTTTTCTTACATTACTTTTGGTTCTTTTACCAATCACCTTAAATATGTGTCCTCTGGTTTGCAACTCTTCTGCCAATGGGAACAGTTTCTCTCTCTTTACTCTGTCCTGACCCCTCAAGTCTCCTCTCAAGCCTCTCTGCTCCAAGGAGAACAACCACAGTTTCTCCAGTCTATGAAGGTAACTGAAGTCCCTCATTCCTGGAATCAATCTCGTAAATCTTTTCTGCCCCTTCTCTAAGGCCTTCACATCCTTCCTAAAGTATGGTGCCCAGAATTGGACACACTCCTCCAGTTGGGGCTGAACCAGTGTTTTATACAGGTTCATCATAATTTCCACTCTTTTGTACTCTATACCTCTTTTTATGAAGCCCAGGATCCCATAAGCCTTTTTAACCGCTTTCTCAACATGCCTTGCCACCTTCAACTTTATGCACACATACCCCCAGGTCTTTCTGTTCGTGCACCCCCTTTAGGATTTTACCATTTCATTTTTATGTCCTCTCATTCTTTCTACCAAAATGCATCATTTCACATTTTTCTGCGTTAAATTTCATCTGCCATGTGTCTGCCCATTTCACCAGCCTGTCTATGTCTCCTGAAGTCTGTCACTATACATTCAAGTTTTGTGTCATCTGCAAATTTTGAAATTGTGCTCTGTACACCCATGTCCAAATCATTAATATATATCAAGAAAAGCAGTGGTCCTAGAACCGACCCCTGGGGAACACCACTGTATACCTTCCTCCAGTCTGAAAAACAACCGTTCACCACCACTCTCTGTTTCCTGTCACTTAGCCAATTATGTATCCAGGCTGCCACTGTCCCTTTTATTCCATAGGCTTCAATTATACTGGCAAGCCTATTATGTGGCTCTTCGTCGAACACCTTTTGGAAATCCATGTACACTACGTCAACTGCATTACCCTCATCTATCCAAGTTACTGTTAATTTTATCCCTGATTATTGTTTCTAAAAGATTGCCCACTACCGAGGTTAAACTGACTGGCCTGTAGTTGCTGGGTTTATCTTTACACCCTTTTTTGAACAATGCTGTAACATTTGCAGTTCTCCAATCCTCTGGCACCACCCCCGTATCTATGGAGGTTTAGAATATTATGACCAGTACCTCCGCGATTTCCGCCCTCAATTCCTTCAGCATCCTTGGATGCATCCCATCTGCTCCTGATGATTTATCATAAGTACATCCAGTCATTCTAATACCTCTTTATCAATTTTTATCATATCAAGTGTCTCCTCTACCTCCTTCACTATGTCTATGGCAGCACCCTCTTCCTTGGTAAAGACTCATTTAGTACCCCCTTCATCCCCCTGCAAAACAGATACACTGCTTTGAGTACTGTTAAGGGGGGATAACTCATCAGGGGAGGGCAGCAGCAGCCAAGTTCATGGCATCGTGGCTGGCTCTGCTGCACAGGAGGGCAGGAAAAAGAGTGGGAGAGCGATAGTGATAGGGAATTCAATTGTAAGGGTAATAGATAGGCGTTTCTGCGGCCACAACCGAGACTCCAGGATGGTATGTTGCCTCCCTCGTGCAAGGGTCAAGGATATCTCGGAGCGGGTGCAGGGCATTCTGAAAAGGGAGGGTGAACAGCCAGTTGTCGTGGTGTACATTGGTACCAACGATTATAGGTAAAAAAAACGGGATGAGGTCCTACAAGACGAATTTATGGAGCTAGGAGCTAAATTAAAAAGTAGGACCTCAAGTCTTAATCTCAGGATTGCTACCAGTGCCACGTGCTAGTCAGAGTAGGAATCGCAGGATAGCTCAGATGAATATGTGGCTTGAACAGTGGTGCAGCAGGGAGGGATTCAAATTCCTGGGGCATTGGAACCGGTTCTGGGGGAGGTGGGACCAGTACAAACCGGACGGTTTGCACCGAGGCAGGACCGGAACTAATGTCCTAGGAGGAGTGCTGTTGGGGAGGAGTTAAACTAATATGGAAGGGGAATGGGAACCAATGCAGGGAGACAGAGGGAAACAAAATGGAGACAGAAGCAAAAGACAGAAAGGAGATGAGTAAAAGTGGAGGGCAGAGAAACCCAAGGCAAAAAACAAAAAGGGCCACTTTGCAGCAAAATTCTAAGTGGTCAAAGTGTGTTAAAAAGGCAAGCCTGAAAGCTCTGTGCCTCAATGCGAGGAGTATTCGGAATAAGGTAGACGAATTAACTGTGCAGATAGCAGTTAACGGATACAATGTGGTTGGCATCACAGAGACATGGCTCCAGGGCGACCAAGGCTGGGAACTCAACATCCAAGGGTATTCAACATTTAGGAAGGATAGACAGAAAGGAAAAGGAGGCGGGGTGGCGTTGCTGGTTAAAGAGGAAATTAATGCAATTGTAAGGAAAGACATTAGCTTGGATGATGCGGAATCGGTATGGGTGGAGCTACGGAATACCAAAGGGCAGAAAACGCTAGTGGGAGTTGTGTACAGACCTCCAAACAGTAATAGTGATGTTGGGGAGGACATCAAACAGAAAATTAGGGGTGCATGCAATAAAGGTGCAGCAGTTATCATGGGTGACTTTAACAAAGGGCTAAATAAACTGGAAACAATACGGTGGAGGACGATTTCCTGGAGTGCATAAGGGATGGTTTTCTAGACCAATATGTCGAGGAACCAACTAGGGGGGAGGCCATCTTAGGGAGGCCATCTTAGACTGGGTGTTGTGTAATGAGAGAGGATTAATTAAAATCTCGTTGTGCGAGACCCCTTGGGGAAGAGTGACCATAATATGGTGGAATTCTACATTAGGATGGAGAATGAAATAGTTAATTCAGAGACCATGGTCCAGAACTTAAAGAAGGGTAACTTTGAAGGTATGAGGCGTGAATTGGCTAGGAATGATACTTAAGGGGTTGACAGTGGATGGGCAATGGCAGACATTTAGAGACCGCATGGATGAACTACAACAATTGTACATCCCTGTCTGGCGTAAAAATAAAAAAGGGAAGGTGGCTCAACCGTGGCTATCAAGGGAAATCAGGGATCGTATTAAAGCCAAGGAAGTGGCATACAAATTGGCCACAAATAGCAGCGAACTCAGAGACTGGGAGAAATTTAGAACTCAGCAGAGGAGAACAAAAGGTTTGATTAGGGCAGGGAAAATAGAGTACGAGAGGAAGCTTGCAGGGAACATTAAAATGGACTGCAAAAGCTTCTGTAGATATGTAAAGAAAAAAAGGTTAGTAAAGACAAACGTAGGTCCCCTGCAGTCAGAATCAGGGGAAGTCATAACTGGGAACAAAGAAATGGCAGACCATTTGAACAAGTGCTTTGGTTCAGTATTCACTAAGGAGAACACAAACAACCTTACGGATATAAAAGGGGTCAGAAGGTCTCGTAAGAAGGAGGAACTGAGGGAAATCCTTATTAGTCAGGAAATTGTGTTGGGGAAATTGATGGAATTGAAGGCCGATAAATCCCCAGGGCCTGATGGTCTGCATCCTAGAGTACTTAAGGAGGTGGACTTGGAAATAGCAGATACATTGACAGTCATTTTCCAACATTCCATAGACTCTGGATCAGTTCCTATGGAGTGGAGGGTAGCCAATGTAACCCCACTTTTTAAAAAAGAAGGGAGAGAGAAAACAGGGAATTATAGACCGGTCAGCCTGACATCGGTAGTGGGTAAAATGATGGAATCAATTGTTAAGGATGTTGGATTTGGCGCATTTGGAAAGAGGTGATATGATAGGTCCAAGTCAGCATGGATTTGTGAAAGGGAAATCATGCTTGACAAATCTTCTGGAATTTTTTCAGGATGTTTCCAGTAGAGTGGACAAGGGAGAACCAGTTGATGATGTGTATTTGGACTTTCAGAAGGCTTTTGACAAGATCCCACACAAGAGATTAATGTGCAAAGTTCAAGCACATGGGATTGGGGGTAGTGTGCTGACGTGGATTGAGAACTGGTTGTCAGACAGGAAGCAAAGAGTAGGAGTAAATGGGTACTTTTCAGAATGGCAGGCAATGACTAGTGGGGTACCGCAAGGTTCTGTGCTGGGGCCCCAGGTGTTTACATTGTACATTAATGATTTAGACGAGGGGATTAAATGTAGTATCTCCAAATTTGCGGATGACACTAAGTTGGGTGGCAGTGTGAGCTGCGAGGAGGATGCTATGAGGCTGCAGAGTGACTTGGATAGATTAGGTGAGTGGGCAAATGCATGGCAGATGAAGTATAATGTGGATAAATGTGAGGTTATCCACTTTGGTGGTAAAAACAGAGAGACAGACTATTATCTGAATGGTGACAGATTAGGAAAAGGGGAGGTGCAACGAGACCTGGGTGCCATGGTACATCAGTCATTGAAGGTTGGCATGCAGGTACAGCAGGCGGTTAAGAAAGCAAATGGCATGTTGGCCTTCATAGCAAGGGGATTTGAGTACAGGGGCAGGGAGGTGTTACTACAGTTGTACAGGGCCTTGGTGAGGCCACACCTGGAATATTGTGTACAGTTTTGGTCTCCAAACTTGAGGAAGGACATTCTTGCTATTGAGGGAGTGCAGCGAAGGTTCACCAGACTGATTCCTGGAATGGCGGGACTTTCATATCAAGAAAGACTGGATCAACTGGGCTTGTATTCACTGGAGTTCAGAAGAATGAGAGGGGATCTCATAGAAACGTTTAAAATTCTGACGGGTTTAGACAGGTTAGATGCAGGAAGAATGTTCCCAATGTTGGGGAAGTCCAGAACCAGGGGTCACAGTCTGAGGATAAGGGGTAAGCCATTTAGGACTGAGATGAGGAGAAACTTCTTCACCCAGAGAATGGTGAACCTGTGGAATTCTCTGTCACAGAACGTTGTTGAGGCCAATTCACTAAATATATTCAAAAGGAGTTAGATGTAGTCCTTGCTACTAGGGGGATCAAGGGGTATGGCGAGAAAGCAGGAAGGGGGTACTGAAGTTGCATGTTCAGCCATGAACTTATTGAATGGCGGTGCAGGCTCGAAGGGCCGAATGGCCTACTCCTGCACCTATTTTCTATGTTACCGCAGCCAATACCCTCTTCCTCCATGCATAGGTCTCCTTTTTGGTCCCTAATCGACCCCTCCTCTTACTACCCTTTTACTACTTACGTGCCCTTAATAATAAGTTTTATTCATATAGCGCCTTTAACATAGTAAAACATCCCAAGGCGCTTCACAACAGTGTTACAGACAAACATAAATTTGACACTGAGCCTCAGAAGAAATTAAGGCATCCCACTGAAATTGGCCTTCCCACAGTTAAACATTTTTACTCTAGGTCCTTTTCCATAGCTAATGTAAACCTTATGATACTATGATCATTGTTCCCTAAATGTTCACCTACTGACACTTGCAAATAATCAGCTTCACAACAACCCAAGGTGGGATTTGATCTCCTGCTCTACTGAATCATTAGTCCAGGCCTTGCCATAACCAGCAAAATCACCACTACACGACCACACCCGATCAGCAAAGGCGGATTTTTATAAATTTTAGACGACAGTTATTATAAAATAGGAAATAACTGGATGAGTCTGTGTACTGTTTCCAACTCCTTTATCTAAATTAATTGAGAATTCAATTTTTTTTAAATCTTGGTAGTTGCAGCTAACAGTAGGTGGCAAAATGATACCACTAGGAGGGTGGAGTGAGCCATGATTCAGCTCAGTGACCTGACGATCCTTAGTTATTTGGAGAAAACAGCAGATAAACCATGTTGGGTAGATGAATAGGCATGCAGATATATTTATTACAAAATATAGTATATCAAAATGAATCAATGACAATTCAACTGAGTGTTTCTGGTGACATCCTAAAGTACAAGACCAGATCACAAGTGGCTTATAAGTGTCAGCAGAAGCTGAGATTGAATTACATGTAAAATGCACTGACAGATAGTTGGATCTGACGTAGTTGGGCTAGGTTGGTTATTTATTGTTTATCTTTATAAGCCAGGCGATGCTAGTGGCAACCTATCAGAAATGATGGGGTAACGTGGGGTGTTGTGCCATATTGTTATGCATGTCACCAGGTGTACTGAGTGTGTATGCCAGCATGTGTCAGTGTGTCGGCCTATGTGTGCGGCAACCAACATGTGCTCAAGCGCAGGCCACTGGTGTAATGTGTGTGCACACCAGTGTTTGCGGTGTACTATACCCACCAGCATATGCCAGTGTCGTTTGTGTGCACACCAGCATGTGTTAATATGCGAGGTGCTTATTTTAGCAGTGAGTGTACATCTCCATGAATCCACACAGCAAGGAGGAGGAGAGATAGGTCATGAGAAAAGAACTCTGTATGACACACTTCTGCTGGGATTCTCTACACAATTTAAATGTTGGTTTGGAAATGAAGTGTTAGGAGCTAACTGAAGCCCAAACAGACTGGCGGTGTGTGGTAATCTCTGACACACCCATGGCAATATTCATTGTTTTGATACGAACTATTTTTTTCAGCACATTTCTTGTCTCAGATGCTTCCTGTTCACATTTTAACATCACAGTTTTCATTTCCGTCAACGCCACTTGTATTTCACTGCTGCATTTTACCATAACAACGCTGAATGTTACATGGTGCTCCATCTGATGTGGTGAGAAGAGGCTGTGACACCAAGGTCATAAATGAATTAGCTGATACAAAAAGAAAGTGATTAGGAAATACCATGGTATAGAAATGTTAAACCTAGTAGCAGTCTGTTGAGTCAGTCATGCTGATTTTTACTGTTAATACAAATTCACGTTGACCACAAAAGCAGAATTACTGTTACTATTGTATGATGTTTTAAATCTTACACAGCGCTCATTATTTTCACTTCAAGGGTTTTTTTTTTTGCCTTCCTTCTCTTGAAGGCACTTGTCCGTCACTGGGGTACTATTCTACAAGTGGTGCCTGTCCTCCAGGGCTACAGCCAAGTGGCCACTCTTTAGTGTGACTGTCAGCAGGCTGTTCGATTATGGGGTATGTAGGAGGTAACCACAACTGTCGAAACCTGTTAATCAAACTGCTCAAAACCTATTCTTTCATGATATCAATCAAATTTTAAACAGTGATTTGATAAAATGGCCCGTCTAACTTAATGTACTCGACACTGTGCAGTATATGTCCGAAAACATTGGTAGGCATTATGTGCTTAGATGTGCTCATGTTTGCAAGAGGAGTCCAGTTTTGACCCCCATCGTTAAATGCTAAGACATAGCTGCTTTGTTTTGTTCTATTTTAATTCTCGCAAAAGAAAACATGCATCGATCAATAGATCCAACCTGTTTATTTGTGGAGAAGCAGAAGCTTACACTGGCTATAGATGGGATATATGAACCATCAGTTTGTAATGAAATGTGTAAAGATTTGGTTTAGCCCTGAGTTTGGATGTTTTTTTCCTCTGCAAAAAGAAGCAGCTTGTTCTCTGTCCTTCAATATGCAGAAAAAATAACTCTTGGTTATAGTGTTGGCTTCGAGTTCCCTGTTGCCATGACAGTGTATTGACTTTGAGTGTCCTGTCATTGTGAAATTAGTGTGTTAGCTTTGGATGTCCTATTATAGTGAAGTTAGTGTATTGGCTTTGAGTGTTCTATTGCTGTGAGATTAGTGTGTTGGCTTTGAGTTTCCTGTTACAGGGTACTGTGAGGTTTGAATTGGCTTTGACTGTTCTATTATGTGAGGTTAGTATGTTGGCTTTAAGCATCCTGTTAACTTTGAGGGTTAAAGCGTTGGCTTTGAATATCCTGTTATGGTGAGGTTAAAGTGTGGCCGTTCAATGTCTTGTTACTGTGAGGTCAGAGAGTTGGCTTTGCTCCCTTACTGTAGAGACCAGCACTCGCACATGCTTATCATTAGCAACTAATAAGTGGGCCAGCTCAGAATGACAAGTAGGTGTCCATCCGTACTCAGCAGAGAGGTGGTCCTCACTGCACTGTGCCAATGGAAAACTTCTCTCTCACTGAATGAATCCAGAGCACAGTCCACAAATACTGTGGAAAGTTCGATATAGTTGGGCAAGGAACAAAATGCAGAAAGGGAACACCCTATACATAGACAAACATTCAGGGGTCACGGAAAACATTTATCAGAGTGCAATTTTATTCCTTGTAAAGATGTTGAAGGATGATTTTACTGTGTAGATATACAGGGCTTAAATACACTGAGGATAGGAATATTTACCAGACACAAATTGTTCCAATTATCTTTAAAGTATTTGATTTTGTACATGTGTAAAGGGTTTGGATGAAAGGCTGCAGATAGAGGGGGCTTTAATTTCCTGTTGGAATATTTTCAGTTACATTGGCAACAAAGTGCAAAAAATAAATCCTTTTCAATCCAATTTGGCTTTGGGAACTAGTAATTGCTGGTAAGTCAGCAAATACAGAAATGCAATGAACTCCTGGGGTCCCCTTGCAGACTCCCTAGGGTCAGAGAATTTTACAGCACAGAGGGATGCCCTTTGGCCCATCGTGCCCCTGCCGACTCTTTGAAAGAACTAACCAATTAGCCCCACTCCCCTGCCCTTTCCCCAGAGCCCTACAATTTGTTCTTTTTCAATAGATAGCCAATTCCCTTTTGAAAGTTACTGTTGAATCTGTTTGGACCCCATTTTGAAACTTGTGCTTTACATAGAGTAATGTCACTACTGTCGAGGAATATCATGGCAGAGACCAAATGTGATTGTTGCATAAAGCCCTTCACAAGGACATTGTTAGAGAATGTCTCCATACAGCTTGTGGTTGAATGATTTCATTTCCACCTGATTTTATTTTAATTCTTTTCCTCGTGTGGTGACAAGAACGTTTTCATAAAATCAAAGAATTTACAGCAGAAGGAGTCCATTAACTCAATTGTGTCTATGCCAGGACTTGCTCTCTGTGGATCTGTCTAATTCTGCTTTTATATTCTTCCTTTTCAAATACTTCTCCAATTACCTTTTATATTAAGTTATAGTCTGAGCCTCAATAGCCACTTGTAAAGCATTCCATTTTCTAATAACCCTCTATTAAAAACATCTTCGAACTCCCCCTAGTGATAATCCTGCGTCTACACCCTTTGTTAATGATTTGCCAACCAGTATCAACAATCTTTCACTCTTTACTTTCTCAGTATCTTTTATCATTTAAAAGTTTCTATTAGATCCCTTCTTAATAGTCTTTGCTCTAGTCAAAAAGTTCCAAATTTCTTTTGGAGGCTTCCTTAAAATCATCACACATTCCTAGTGTCATTCCAGTGAATCTTTGCTGTACCCTTTCTATGGCTCGAATATCCTTCCTGTAGTAGGATGCAAAGGAGCTGCACATAATACTTCAGTTGTGGCCTAAACAATGTATTGTATAAATTCAGCATCATGCTTGCCCCTACATATAACTGCCAGCATTCAGTTTGCCTTTTTAACCAGCATCCTCACCTTTAAAGATCTATGAGGGCGAAATTGAGTGCCTTTGTGCCTCCCGTTAGTGCCCCCGGCTTTGCGACCGGGCACGGCGCTGACATCGATTCCTGCCATATTGGGCAGGAGTTTTGCAGTGCTGTTGTGCCCCGATCTCCTTCGCCCAGAGATCATAACGTCATCGCCGTGCGTAGCGCCACGGACCCGAAATTGGTTTCTGCCCCCTGCGGCAGCGCCGGGCAAAAACTCCCAACAGCTGCAGGGGGCATGGTTCGGGCGGCTGGCTGCTTCGGGAGCGATGCTTAACGGTGAGGTGGCCAAGCTAAGTTTTTTTTTTTAAACTTGCCTTTCTTCTTCCAGTATTTTTTTGCAGGATCCTGCCCGCAATCGATCAGCCAGGTGCTCTGCTCGAGTGCCAGGCTGATTATGCCAGATCGCAGCTGCTTTGGTGGTCCAGATAGGAACTTTTTATTTTGCAGAGCCTGCAACGATGCCCCTTCCCTTTAAAGGAGGGGAGGAGCCTATGAATGTGGCAGCGCTGCACGGGCTACTGAGGTTCCCGCCCCGCCTGCTGCCGATTAGCGCACCAAGAAGGAAGTGGAGCACCTGATTTAGCACTTTACTTCCTTCTTGAAACAAAAACAGCGAATTTTTTAAAGTTTGAAATCATTAGCACCTAACGCTAACTTTTCAAACTTTTAAAAACTAGTGCCCCAAACAGGATGATAGTGAATTTCTCCCCCCATGTATCTGTACCACTAAATCTCTCTCTTCTTCCACTCTGTTAAGTGTCTCACCATTTAGGGTATACTTACTCTCACTCTTTTTCCCAAAATGTATTACTTCACATTTTTCTGTGTTGAACTGCGCCTGCCATCTGGCTAAAAAAGAGAATCCCAAGGGTTCAAGATTCAGCTTGTCCTGCTTTGTTACCCAGAACATATCTAATACTGCATTCATCCTTGTTGGGCACGCCATAGACTGATTATGAAAACAGCCCTGGATGCATTCTAAGAACCCCTCCCCCATTTTGACCATAAATGTTTCTGTCATCCTAGTCTAACTCGGGATAGATCAATTCCCCCATAATTACAACTCTGTTCCAACCACAAATGTAGTTATCACAAAAGCAAAACACTGCGAATGCTGGAAATCTGAAATAAAAACAGAAAATGCAGGAAATACTCAGCAGGTCAGGCAGTATCTGTGGAGAGAGAAACAGAGTTAACGTTTCCGGTCGATGACCTTTCGTCAGAGCTGGGAAAGGTTAGTGATGTAACAGATTTTCAGCAAGTGCAGGGGCAGAGAAAGGGGGAGGGAAGGAACAAACAAAAGGGAAGTTCTGTGATAGGGTGGAAGGCAGGAGAGATTAAACGATGAGAGGTATGATTGTACAAAGCAAAAGGAGATGGTAATGGGACAAGTAAAGAAACAAAAGATGGGTCTAGAAGAAGTGTAAATGTTAGCGTCCGCGACTAGGCCAACATCCCCAGCATTGAAGCACTGACCACACTTGACCAGCTCCGCAGGGCAGCGTTCGCATGCTAGACACAAGACTCCCAAAACAAGCGCTCTACTCGGAACTCCTTCACAGCAAACGAGCCAAAAGTGGGCAGAGGAAATGTTACAAGGACACCCTCAAAGCCTCCCTGATAAAGTGCAACATCCCCACTGACACCTGGGAGTCCCTGGCCAAAGACCGCCCTAAGTGGAGGAAGTGCATCCGGGAGGGTGCTGAGCACCTCGAGTCTCATCGCCGAGAGCATGTAGAAATCAAGCGCAGGCAGCGGAAAGAGCTTGCGGCAAACCAGTCCCACCCACCCTTTCTCTCAACGACTATCTGTCCCACCTGGAATCTGTGGTTCTCGTATTGGACTGTTCAGCCACCTAAGGACTCATTTTTAGAGTGGAAGCAAGTCTTCCTCGATTCCGAGGGACTGCCTATGATGATGATGATGAAATGGGTATAGCAGAATCATCAACAAATGTCTTATAGTAGCAGATTCCTTACTATTTCGTAACTCTAACCAGACAGGAAACACCATCAATACAAACTTTCCTTTCAATGGCTGTAATAATCTATTTAATTAATAAGGCCACCCCTCTTCCCTTTTTTTTTTCCTTCTCTATTTCTCTGGAAAATATTTTGCCAAGTTTATGTCAGGGCTCCATCATGTTCCTCCATCGTAACTGGTGCCCCTAGTTCCCTGACTTTATTTCTAATGTTTTGCACATTCACATGTAAATGCTGCAACCCTGACACATTCATATGTGTCATACAATTTTCTCCTTTTTATTTTTTCTTCATTCTTTCACTGTTTCTCCTTAACCTCGCTACCCGAAAGTCCATCTTTCCACAGCGCTTTGATCAGAGTTATTAATTTAGACTACTTAGCCACTCCCCCAAAGATCTGTCTTTTTCCCTGCTTTACTACTTTAAATCCTTCCGTCTGCACGATTAATCCACTTACTGGTTTAAGTGACGTCCATCTCATCTGTAAAACATTTCTACTTTCCTCTGTAACACATCCAGCGCCTTAGAAATCTCAAACCCTCCTTTCTATGCCAACTGTCCAGCCATAATATGATGTGCATCTAACTGCCCATTATGTGGCACCGGGAGTAATCCTCAGATCACTGACCTGGAAGTTCTGTTTTTTAATCTAAAAATCTTAATTCCTCAAACTCTGTTTTCAAGAGTTTCATCCATCCTGCTCTTCCATTTGTCATTGGTTCCACAACTTCGAGCTGTTCACCCTCCCTTTCCAGAATCGTTTCTACCCATCCTCATTGAATATATTTAAGGTGGAGATAGACAGATTTTTGAATGATAAGCAGGTGAAGGGTTATGGGGAGCGGGCAGTGAAGGGTTATGGGGAGCAGGCAGGGAAGTGGAGCTGAGCCCAAGATCAGATCAGCCATGATCTTATTAAATGGCGGAGCAGGCTTGAGGGGCCAAATGGCCGACTCCTCCTATTTCTTATGTTCTTATACTGTTATTTACCCTGGGAGGTGACAGAAAAGGAATGCAGAAATAGGTTATCTATCTGTCTAATGATTGAATCTCCTTTAACTAACATTTGCCTTTTCTCAACTATCATTTCTCCTTTCCTTCCCCCCCCCCCCCCCCAAATCCCCAAACACCCCCCTTGAGCCATTAGCCTCATCTGTCATAATATCTAACACTATATCCTTGTACAAAAGCAAAATACTGCAGATGCTGGAAATCTGAAATAAAAACAGAAAATGCTGGAAATAATCAGCTGGTTAGGCAGCATCCGTGGAGAGAGAAAAAGAGTTAACTGGAAAAAGTTAGAGATATAACCGGGTCGAAAAAGATCAGGCTTGGTCGTGATGCCTCCTCCCGCCGACCCCCCCACCCCCTCAATAAAATAGCCACTTAAGATGAGTGACTCGGCTCACACATGAAAAATGCCGACTTGAAGGAGTTTGGACAGCGTTTGTGGCACTGTACCACAGCAACAATTGATGGCTTCAGGAGCGGGCAGATAAGAAGTACAAAGATTGATGATAGAAGTTAAAGACTCCCAACTGTTTTGGTTTCCAAAAGTAAAACATTCACACTTTGCCGCTGGTCACTCAATCTGTCAGTAAACAGCAACAAAATCACAATTGTTCTTTCTCATAATCACCTGAGTCATACAAACCTTGGTGTAAGGTATTTGTGAAGTGTTAACATCTGTGAGTTGCATTAAGTATGGTAAACAAATTGAATCTAATATTTAGACACAGAGGGAAAATTAAGACACTTTCTAGCCAGTTTGTTTTGCAAATGAAATAATTAGTTAATTAAATGAATATAGCAGCTTGGGGAAATAGGATTCAGTCTGTGTGTGGAACAGCTTGCCTGCACGCATCACTGAAACTGTCATCACAATCTTTCAGTCCCTGTGGCAATCTTTAGTGTCTTTCTATAAAACAAATTTATAGAACATACGTACCGAGAAAAGACCATTAGGCCCATCAAACCTGTTCTTTCCACAGTCCATGTACAACCTACCCTACCATGGACTCTGCCCCACCCATTGAATCTCCTTCTTCGGCCTATGAACAAACTACTTTATCATGGACACACTACCCAGCCATTTAATCTGTTCCATATAGCATGTACCATCTACTCTCTCATGCACTCTAACCCGCTCATTTAATATCCTAGAAAATTATGTCTAAATACTCCACCTAAAGACAATCAAACTGAAGTCCAGAATATTCAACCATTCTCACATGAGCACAATTCAATCCTGACCTCCTACCCTCACCAGACAGTATTCCCCGTTCCAACAATACCAGAAGCAGTGTATGCCCTGGCTATTTGATCACCTCAGTCTGTATGTATCTCTATAACCTCCATCCCATTCCCAAGCACATTGTTCCAGTTTTTATTTGTCAATCTGATAGAGATCAGTGAGCATTTCCCATCAGCTGTAGCCCAAGTCAGACCTCTAACAAAACAATTCAGCAGATTACAGTTTTTCACTAATATATTTGAAAATGTTTATCCGAGGTTTACAGGAGCTTGATGTCACATTCATATACTCATCACAACATGGCAAAGATTTATGCAATAGTGTGTATGTTGAACATCATAGCCATTTAAGTAATGAAATAATATTCTTGTCATAAAAGGATGTAACAGATATACTTTGTAGAAATGTTTCAGGAGTGTGGTATTTGAATGCAACATATACAGTTTGACATTGGCAGTTTAAAATAGTATACATAATGCTCAGGTACTGTTTTTTAAAGTTGTGTTTAGGACTATTTTTCCTTACCATACGAGGCACACTCTGTTTTCAACGTTATTTACTTTTGTACAACTTTGCTAACAGTACAAAGTTTTGAAATGCCCAGAGCTTTCGAGACATTTGAAAAGTTGGCAGCCAACTGATTGAAATTCATGTATCGTTGGCTCTTCAGAATGTCCTTAGGGATGTGTGTGTCTGGACCAGCACTGCTGAGGAACATGTTCCATTATCTCTGCATGGAGTCAGACATAGGTAGCACCAGGCTCTAGTTAAACACTTTTGCTTTTTATTGTCTGTGCCACATTTAATTACAAATTGGCTATTTAATATCATACAGCAGAACTGATGACTCAACACTGACACAAGTATTTTGTTGAGTCATCTGTTACTAACAGTTTAAATTAGTAACGCAATTCTGAGCTCGGGCAAAATGCTGCGAGTTCAACAAAATTAATTTCCAATATACACATACTTGTAAACCTCCATAAAATCCACCTCCTATATCCTGACCTACACCAAGTCCCACTCACTCATCACCTCCGTCTTCACTGGCCCCTGGACCCCAATTGATCTCATTCAAAGCCTCACTCTCATCTACAAATTCCTCCGTAGACTTGTCCTATCTTACTTCTGCAGCCTCTTCTAGTTTTGCATCCCTTCCCATGCCCTCTGCTTCTCTGTCTTTGAACTTCACTGCATTTCCCCCCTGGACCCCACTCCACCATTGGTGGTAGGGCCTTCCACTGTCTCTGTCAACACTGGAATTTACACCTTAAACCCCTCCCCATCTATTTCTCTCTGCCTTTCGGAGACATCTTCATTTTGACCAAGCTCTTGGTCACCTCTCTCAATTCTACAGCAAAGGCTGTTTGTTTCCTTATGTGAAGCACCTTGGGATATTTTTCCACCTTGTTGATGCTGAATAAATACAAGTTATTTTTGTATAAACCCAGAGCAGCAATGTAAAGGAACTAATTTGTGTTCTTGAAGCAAACGCAACAGACTTTGCCTTTAACAGTTGTGAATATTGTATTGTGGGTCAATTAACCAGACATAGGCATTTGGCCTTAAGACACCATGACTATAATAAATATATGCTGTTACTGTACTGTCAGCACCAGATAATCCAATATCTGGACTCACATCTGTAAGTTGGCTCCAGACGCTAGGTACCAGAGCCCAGCCAGTGCCCCAGAACTGTATCCCAGGATCAGTCAGTGCTTTCAAAAAGGATGTTCCCCAGGATGAGTGTGTGCTTCAGGATACAAGGGGAGGAAAGGAGATCGAAAAAAAGAATAAGAACACTAGCTGATGGTACCTCATTAAATCCATGATACTTTTCCTTTCCTTTTTTCTAGCAATTCATTTGCAGGCTCTTCCAGGGAGCTTTGTATAACCTCCAGCTAAGCAGTGATTAGGTCGCATTAGAGCTGGTGTAACCTTGGAATGTGCCCACATTCAGATGTCAGTGTGATCATTCTGTTCTTAGACCAACAAAGAACTTTTGTTTTTATTTAAATGGCTCAATATTTCTTATAATGCAGACATACCCAAATATATGAAAATACGACCACCTCGGCGGGGAAGGAGGCAAGCAGGGTCTCTTTCGGAGCAACGTAAAACACGACTTCAAGATGACACAGCACAGGTGAACGTCCAAAGCAAAGTCAACCCTCTCTCTGTGTCGGGTCTGGTAATGCTATACCTGAGCCAGCAGATCTGCAGTACTCCAGGGCACTGTTGATGATTGACTAGCCTGGCTCATTAACGGAACCTGAAAAGACAGACCTGTCACTGGAGGTTGGAATTCTTCCCACTCGCCTCCAGGTAACCCTTCAGATCCAGTGCACTAACAAATAGGGTAGTCAGAGCTGGACAAACAAAAAGAAGCTTAGTGTTCTGTGCTGGTAAGCTGCATGGCTTCAAACTTTAGCAGTACCCTTGCGCATATGTGGGGATCCCAAACCCTTGGCTGTACCACCCTGCACCTAAGCTCTCTGGACTTCAATAAGTGGTGCATGTCCCATGGGGAGTGCGTATGCACTCTGTATTAGGCAAAGAGTGTCCACACACACAACTGTTTCATCTGTGGAAACATTTTTATTTTTGTTTTGCAGGTAAATGGACATTTAGATTATATGAAGCAAATGGACACAATATTAAAGACTATAGGTGTGAAAACTAAGGAATGTCGCTTGGAGGACAAATGGAATATTAGCCCCATTTTTAACACTGGTAAGAATTATGCAAAAGAAGACAGAGAGGCACCTATCGATGACACAGAAATAAATTCTGCGGGGAAGAACAAGTCACAAGCGGCCAATAATCAGCCCTCTGATTCCTTGGGTGATCTTTCGGAGACACCAAGAGCAAGCCAGCACTCTTCTGGTACAGAAGATCTGACACCCGCAGTGCAATCCACACTTTGTCCTTATAAAGACAGACCTGTTGCTCACGGGTTAGTATCTACAGCCTTTGAGTTCTCCAAAGACAAAGAGAGTTAACTACAAATTGTCAATGGTCTTGACAGTGCTGGGGTCTCAAAGCAAATGTTTTCACCAAATGTATTCAAATTCAAGTACAATGGACGGGTACTTCTGAGAATCTGGGGGAATGAGTGCCAGAATGAGGAGCTGCTGCACACATCATGCTTGGACCAGTAGATAATTGGTGCCTTTACTCTGTGAAAAACTTAAGAGTTAATTAACGAACAGAATTTAATATTGGCCTGAAATAACATTTAATAAAAAGCTTGATAACATCAGTGTATTAGAAGTGAACTGTCAACAAAAAGGTAACTGGGTTTTCTATCATTCCCATGTTTTCCTATTCTGCTGATTCTAACTTGGTTTCTGAGTCACTTTGACCCCTGATCTGTGCTGAGTTAGCTGGTCTCAGTTGGGATTCTACAGTTAGCCTTGGTGCCTTGGGTTAAGAAGGGGGGAAATCAGGCAGGGTTCCTAATCACTCACCAGCAACCTCTGCTGGAAATTGCATTTCTGTAATGACTTATCACATCACCAGGATATCCCAAAGTGCTTCACACCCAATTAGTTTTGAAGTGTAATCACTGCTGTCAGGTAGGGAAGTATCCCTGTTTGTGAATGTCAGGGGATAACAGGATCAGGCTTGACTATAATACATCCATTTGAATATTCTGATGACACACTGTCAAGGTTCATGTAAGGAATAACACTTGGGTAAGGAACAAGCTAGCATCCATGAATTTATACACCATAAATTGGTGTTTTCCGAAGAGGAGTGAAGGTGCTAGGGTACAAAAGATCCTTTTGACATCATAAATTTCTAGCTTGAAAGCATAGAATTCCTGTTTACAAAAGATGTGTGATAACATTGAATTTGATAGGACACCAGATAATATCATTGAGAGGAAATAACAGCTAACTCTAGTATCAGTGTGACATCACAGAAAACTAGTGACAGTTAGAGGAGGGGACAGGACAGCAGATTGTAAGTAGCAGTGACCAATCACTAAAGACTAATCAGTGAGACAGAAGACAAGTAAAGAGATCAGCAGACTACATTGATTGAGTGGAAAGAACAGATTATATCAGCGAAACTGATGTGTTGATTTGCAAAAGGTGGCGAAATAAATGTTTGGACTTTTGATTTTAAAAGCAATGCGGACTGTGAAATTCAGTGATTGTATTAATATTCAGTTGGAGAAGAAAGTTTGACTCTATTTGTATGGTTGGGTTGACCTTTGGAGGGCTCTTTGCACATTTATTAGAGGCAGTTTGATTCACATGGGCAGCCTGTCAATTCTGTACCTCAGCCATGGACTTCAGTGCCTATAGTACAATGAGGATGCACTCTCCTTGCCATGATTTTGCTAACAGTCTTTGATGAAGTGTGTATGAAATTTGAGATGTGTTGATGAGACTGACTGATGTATGATCTTTTGAGTTGTGCAGTTCATCTCAAGTGTGAAGACTGCACCAACCTGAACTATATAGATGGATAATTGTTTCTGACCTATAAAGTGATTTATCTCTATCTGTTGCTCAAACCTGGCATCTGATTAATGGTTTAGGCCCATCTCATCCTTGACTGTCAGCCCGCCACAGAAAGCAGAGCCCGCGTTCCATATTTTTTCAGAGGAATCTGTGTAGCATTTCCCAGTGAGCTCATTAATCCACTATTAATTTTGAAGAGTTCCATATGAATGACGGGTAAGAATAATTCTGATATAGTGATGCATAAAGGGAAAGAAATAATGAGAAATTATAAAGAGAAAGATGGTAGAGCATCGTTCTTCCCCTCAAGCACGATAAGTTTCGAGTTGTGAACATGAATGAACCACCTCTTTCCTTGTGGGATTCAAAGAAATGCATCAAATGTGACTGTAACCACAAGGTGGCAAATACAATGAGGTCAAGGAGATGAAGATAGTGAGGCTGAGTGGCAATTACTGTAATAAGCAGGTATGTTTTACAGTATGCTATTGTAATATCAGTGATTCATTTTGAAACCAGAGCCTTGAAATTACTGTCAGTGATAAGTTGACAAATGTTTAACGCATTCATACGACAGTCTTTTGTCTGATATTTTAACAGAGGTCTTTAAATAAATGGGTTTTTAAACCATGCAGGGGAACATTGCACTGAAATTGTGAACTTTCATTTGAAAGCTCAAAAAGCAATAGTATACTAGCAAGAAACAAAATCATGTTAACATTACTGCAATGTACATGATTCACCATTGTAATTTGGCCCAGCAAAGTAGAGCAAATTCAGTGGGGTATATTCTCTCTGGGCTATATTCTCTCAGTGTATAGTCTATATTCTCTCAGTGTATAGTATCAGGAATGGGTAAGTGTGGACAATGGAGGAAATTTAACATGAAAGAACAAGAAAAAGACACTTTCTACCCACTGGGCCTTTCTCGCTCCCTCTGCGGCTCCGTCCTTCCCCTACCCACGGGTTTAATGGTGGATTGCTGGATATTACTAAGCGACCAGGCTGCACTGGATAATAAGCAGAGTGTCCTTTATAAACTGATTTACCTGACCTATCGATACGAGTTATTAACGTATCCGGAACGAACCGAACTGTGATTTCAAAAATTGAGAACGAAGTATTCATTGTGTTTAAAGCAGAGGGAATTTCCTTGCATAGAAAAATGTCAGCGTCAGATTATTGTAGAATGAGGTCCCACAGTCCAGCGGAAATCTGATGTGGGGAAGGATTAAACCCCAAAATATTAACCTGCTCTTTATCTCTCAGACTTGCTGTATGTTTCCAGTGTTTTCTCTTTATTTCAGGTTCCCACGTTCCTGTGTTTTCTCCCGCTGGTTACCTTTTTTTCCTATGTTTTTACACAAGGAATTTTGTGGCGTTTTTAGTTTTCCGGGAGATCTGAGAAATTAATGAATTGTAATGATTTTCACACAAACACTCAATATTCATTGCCAGATTGGAGCAGCGGTTGACTAATCCAACTTCCAAGATTCCCAGCTCTATCCCATTGGGGTGGTGGTGCTGTCTCCTCCCCCCATGGAGACATTGTCTCTGCAGCCTAAGGGGGGGGGGGGGCACTGCGCTGTCCCGTTCTCCTCCCCCCCCCCCAACCCACAGGGGGGGGCGCTGTCCCATCCCCCAGCCCACGGGGGGGGGGGGGGGGGCGCTGTCCCTTCAGCCCACTGGCTGCACTCTATGTGGAGCCTGGTCTCTAGTCCAAAATGGAGCATTGAGGTCCTGCTGTCTCTAGTTGATTGTAGAATCCGCTGTCTCCAGTCCTTCGCTAGTCCATGGGGGACAGGGGTCTCCAGTCCATTGGGTGATATCTGACTCTACCCCATGGAGGGCGATAGCTCTAGTCCATTGGTGTGTTCAGCTGGTTCACCTGCAGTTCCTGATCAGCCTGCTCCAGATCAAAAAGCTGTAGTGAATCCGCCCCCGTGGCCTCCAGGAACTTGTCCTCGCTCACCTTGTGTTCCTTGCCGGCAGGGAGGAGGATGTGGTCGTTCGCCTGGAGAACGGACTCACCAGAGTCTGTTTCTGGCCGGAGGGCCAGCATATTTCTGAGGGACAGCCCCAAGCGAGGGGCGCTGTTGGAGTTTCTCATGGAGAAGGACACGACACTTGGCCGCCGGTCCCACCATCGTCGGCAACAGGGCAGGTATTTGGCCATGGCCCGTTTGAAGTCCCGCATGAAGAGCGGGTAGATGATGGGGTTCATGGTGCTGTTACAGTAGCCGAGCCAGGTCAGTACATCAAAGAGCAGGGCTGGCACACAGTCACAAACCGCCTGTGGGCAAGAGACAGACTGTTACAAGGCAGATAATGGCAAAATACAACAAAGTAAAGCAACTTCAGTGATTCAGCTCATCATCCTGAGAGAGAACTGGGATCGCGATGAAATTACAATGCAGTGATTCAAAATTTGTAAAACGCAGCCTGGGATGGAGCAGCAAAAACTAATTCGCTCAGGAAAGTTTGCACATTCTAATCGGGTAAATCAAACGATGGAAGTGGGTTACTGACTGATACCCAGATCTGGGAATGACCAAGCTCAAACCCAGCGTCATCCACCAATACCAGAGAATGAGAACCTACCGACCTGAAATTGCTGTGATTTGGGGCCATTTCGAAATATATTTTCAGAAAATCTCATGTTCTTTGCAGGAGGCTGAGCTCCTCGGATCCTGTTCAATATTTCCGGCAGAAATGACAACTGCTAATGATAACCTCGGTTCGAGATTTAACACATTGTTGTGAAGACTTGGAAATCGCTCAATTAACTGAGAATCCAGTATCCTGGGTCACGTGTCACTTTGCTTTTAGAAACACTGACGATAGTGAAAATGTGTTTGTATGTATGAGAGAAAGCCACAGGAGAAAGATAGAACGAGACAGAGACAAAGACGGAGCGAGAGAGAGAAAGACATAGTAACATAAAGAGACAGGCACACACAGGGAGAGGCACGGGCAGATTAGTCTAGACAGGGACAGAAAACAAGACACACACCGCGTGAGAGGGAGAAACACACACAAATATACAGAGAATGCTAGGGAATGGCATTTCTCCCAATTTTGACCAGAGTGTAAATTAATCCCAGGTATAGTACAGCGTGGGCGTGGCTAAAGTTCACAATGCGAGACCTTAATATAACCCTCCCACAGTCACTGGCTGCTGGCTCAGTCGGGTTTATTGTTGAGCTGTCTGTGTGAGATTGGTTCGTCCAGGCCAACCTCCCCAGCATTGAAGCACTGACCACACTTGATCAGCTCTGCTGGGCAGGCCACATAGTTCACATGCCAGACATGAGACTCCCAAAGCAAGCGCTCTACTAGGAACTCGTCCACAGCAAACGAGCCAAAGGTTGGTAGTGGAAATGTTATAAGGCCTCCCTGATAAAGTGCAGCATCCCCACTGACACCTGGGAGTCCTTGGCCATAGACCGCCCTAAGTGGAGGAAATGCATGGGGAGGGCGCTGAGCACCTAGAGTCTCGTCGCCAAGAGCATGCAGAAATCAAGCGCAGGCAGCAGAAGGAGCATGCAGCAAACCAGTCCCACCCACCCTTTCCCTCAACGGCTGTCTGTCCCACCTGTGACAGAGTCTGTGGTTCTGCTATTGGCCTGTTCAGCCACCTGAGAACTCATGCTAAGAGTGGAGTCTTCCTCGATTCCGAGGGACTGCCTATGATGACGACTCTGGACCCGCACTTATTAGAAACTGGATTAAGGTTGGTCCAATTAGGACCCTTCCCTTCCATCTAACACAGTGAAGAGGCCAGTGGATGGAATGGGTTGGCCACCAACTGGCTAAAGAGGCCACAGAGCAGCTTTGCAATAAATGAGAGTTCCCGCTCAGGTTATCTCAGTACAGAGAGATTCCAGCCAGCGGGAGACTTAGGATGCTCATCCTCAGCTCGGAAACATGCTCACCTGTGTAACATTGGCCACAAAGAAGGGCAACCAGGCCACGAAGAACATTCCCAGTAAAATTCCCAGCGTCAGGCTGGCTTTCCAAGCCCTCTTGCTGTGTTTGGCGGTGAATTTCCGACTGTCGCTGGTTGCCGCTGACGGATTGACAGCTCCCTGGGCCTGGAAATAAGAACAGGACCTGAGCGATCGGGGCTTTGGGACCGGGACATCTTCATTGGGAAATCACTACACAAAACCCTGCATTCAAAATACTCAATACAAACCATGTTCTCTGTCGGCGTGTCCCAGTCCCGGAGGGTATGCGGTCATTTTGTCTGGAGATTAAATCTGTGCTCCAGGTAGTTTGTCAATTAATATTATTTTGGAGCTGTTTTTAACTGAAATATTGCGTTAAATAATTGGCAGATTCGCCAACAAAATCCACTTTTTTAAAAAAGTGTTGGGTATTTCGCCCAATCGTGTTGTCAGACTTAATTGTGAACACGATGGAGAAACAAAACATTCGCGCCCCGCCCCCCCCACAAAAAAAAATACAGGGAGCCCGTGCCCGGAGTGTCCGGGAGAGGGTCCCGGGTCGCGGCTGGTTGTGGGTCCAGCCCGCAGGGGGCCGGGGAGAGGAGGGTCTGAGGGCGGGCTCTGGGAGCTGTCTGAGGTGCTGAAGGTAACGCTCTTGCTCCAGCCTGGCGTTGACCGTCAGTCCGAAGCGCCGATTGGAATGGATCGGAATCCCATTGCAATGCCCGCCGAATAACCCCTTACATTGACCCATAACGCCTTACATTAACCCATAACCCCTTACATTAACCCATAACGCCTTACATTGACCCATAACCCCTTACATTGACCCATAACCCCTTACATTAACCCATAACCCCTTACATTGACCCTCTGGCTTCAGCTGGCGGTTGTAAATAAACCACAAAGTGAATAAACTGAAGCCGCGTCACCTGCAGTGAAACGGGTCTGGAGACTGTATGTTCCTATATTACAACAGTGACTCCACTCCAAAAGTACTTCATTGGCTGTAAAGCGCTTTGAGACGTCCTGTGGTCGTGAAAGGCGTTATATAAATCCAAGTCTTTCTTTTTAATATCAACCTTCTCGTCCCCCCATAATAACCCGTCCTTGTGACTGACCATCTCCTGTATGAGGTGGGAGCGCAGTCTGGACCTTGTCAAACACTGTGGGGCCATGCCCCATGCCCGGGACCCCATCACCCCATCATCTCTCGCTCTTTACTGCTGCCCCGGGGGTTCCTCGGTCGGGACCAGCTCCCATGCTAGTTGGGAACAGTTGGCAGAGGCTCGCTTACCTGCACGGGGTCGTCAGAAGTGGTGGCCACGTTTGTGGTGAGAGAGGCCACTTGCAGCGCTTGCTTCCTGGCGGCCAGCAGGATCCGGCAGTAGGTGAAGGAGATGGCCACAGACGGCAGGAAGAAGGTCAGAGACGAGGCGATGAGAGCGTAGGGGAGGCTGACCAAGAGCCGGCACTGAGCCGCCTCCACCTCGGGGGTAGAGTTGAAAGCTTGAGCTTCGAAGTCCATCTCATGCCAGCCCATCTCAATGGGCAGGAAGGAAGCCGAAGCGGCCAGGGTCCAGGTAGTGGAGATCAGAACGAGCGCTCGGCAGGAGGTCATCCGCAGTTTGTACTTGAGTGGGGAGATGATGAGGAGGTACCTGTCCAAGCTGATCACACACAGGTTCAGGATGGACGCGCTACAACACATCACATCGAAGGAGTACCAGACGGAGCAGAAGCCGCTCTGCAACACCCACCTGCCGTACAGCTCGTTCAGCATGGCCGGGGGCATCACCACCAAGCCCACCATCAGGTCGGACATGAAGAGGGAGACCAGGAAGTAGTTGGAGGTGTTGCGCAGGGAGCGCTGTGTGAAGATGAGGAGGATGAGCAGGAAGTTGCCGGCGGTGGTGAGGAGGATGATGAGGCAGAGGAACGCGGCCATCCACTGGTTGCCCTCCGCAGCCGCCCGCTGCCCCAGCTCGGTGGCGTTGCCCTCCGGAGCCGCCCTTGCCATGCGGAGAGGCGAACGCAAACAGCAGCCGCTCGCAGATCCGACTGGGAGGGGGGGGGGGGAATCACCCACCGCCGCTGGCAGCAGGGCAGAGCCGGGCAGTGGGTGTGTGGCTGGAGGACACGCATGCAACAGTCCGCCCTGCCAAGGCTGGCACACCTTGGAGTCAAGCTGCACACGGTGTCTGCTTTCCAATCGCAACTGCGGCTCGTCAGTGTGGACAGGAAAGCGATGGTAGTTACTCAGAATCCACGCGAAATACTCCAACCCACAGAGAATCAGTGAGCAGCGCTGTGCACAGCAGGCATTCCGAATTCCCTTGTAACCCCTTCCATCAAACTCACTGTTAACTTAGTCAAAGCTTTGATCTAGACCACCGCCATCTTATGGAGAGATGGGACAAATTGGCTCAAGGATGTTAATCCAGGCTGAAAGATATTCATTCATAAATAGCTAAATGAAACTGGTTCATTCCCAGGGATTCGGCGCGTTCTCCTGTCTCACTGGTCCACGGGAGGAGTGAGTGATGGGAGGAACTTACCGCTCTTCAATCCACACCAGTGTCATCAATTGAACAAGGCGAAGTGTCAATTGGTCTGTGACAATTTACCCACCAAACCACAGAGTGAGCAAAGTCACAATCAATAGAACAAGAAAAACCACAAGATCTCAGCCCCAGGAGATTTCCACAGCCAACTGCAAACGCAAACACAAGCGGGGGTCAGACTTTCTCCACTTCCCTGTAGCTGAGGTCAGGTTCCTGATTCCCCTCTAAAAAAAATAACGTTAAACAGCGACTGGCGCTGATACAGCACGGTTTGGTGTAAGCGCCTCCGATTCTGCAGTTCTCCAGGTATAAGCTGGGGACATATTCAGGATTCCCGCACATTATACAGAATGCTCGCCCTCCCAGAACATGAAAGCAGCGGCCAGTCTCACTAATCGGCGGTAACGCTGCCCAGTTACCGACTAGTCTGCCCTCCCTCCTCTGCCGATTCATCAGTGTGGGTTTGGGAAGCACATTAACGCGCCTGTGGGGGATTTCACCGCTCCAGGATGAAGCGGGAAGTTTGAAAAATACGAGAATGGAAAAGCTAAGAGTTGGGAGGGGAGTGGCGATAAGGGGAATACGGTCTGACCGCTCCCTATCCCACAACAGAAGGGAAAGTTCCCATTTACACCTTACCCCCTTTCATTTCTCGCCCCCACCCCTTCCCCGAAGACTGCTTGATGCTGGGGCAGGGGCACCAGCTTCCCTCCAGTGCTTTGCCTAAGAGACTATTCTTAGATTCTAAACAGTGAGCACCAGGAGCTGACAACTCCTCGGGACATCAGAGCAGACTCCGGTCCTACCTCACCCTCCCTCCAAATTTCATTTACCATTAGACCTCACTCGATAGTCACTGAGATCGAGACCACTGTTCAGCTGCCTCTGCCACATGCCTCCCTTCCCCTTGCCCACCAAGCCAAGCTGCCCCTAACCCATATCTTTCTCTAGTCTATCTCCCATCCTGCACTCTCCAAGCTCAGCTTGTCAATGGAACCCACCACCTGCCCTCTCGACCCTATTCCCACTAAACTGTTGATAACACAATTTCCCTTCATGGCCCCCCATGCTAGCTCGGGTACTGTTCTCTTCCATTTAACACTGGATGTTAGGCAGTTCTTCTTTTCCCAAACAGTTGTGAGCCTCTGGAAGACATTGTCGGCTGGTGTGGTGGATGCTGACACTCTGAACGTCTTCAAGAGGGAGCCGGACCAGTTCCTGCCTGGGGCAGAGATTGCATCCTATAGACGGCAAGTGTCATTATAAATAACACTTGGTCCCATGTGATCTCCTGGACTGGTCTCGATCGCCTGAGGGGGTCAGAGAGGAATTTCTTTTCCCTCGTTGGCCCTATTCTTTTTTTTCTCTTTTTGCCTCTCGCAGATCACATGGCTGCAAGGGTGCATAGGAGGTGGAAAGATCTTTTCCTGCCCATCAATTTTGTATATTCGTACTTCAAATCTGCTGTCACCACCCCTCCTCAAAAAACACCCTTGGTCCCTCTGTCCTTGCAAACTACCGCCCACATCTCCAACCTCCCTCCATGCTCATCTTTTCTGCAACTCTAATCTCTCCAATCCGGTTTCTGCCCCTGCCACAGCACTAAAATTGCCCCAATCAAAGTGACAAATAACATTCTCTGTGACTGTGACTATGGTACACTATCCCTCATTAACTTTCTCGACCTCTCTACAGCCAGTTGACCACAACATCCACACCAGCTCCTCCATGGTTCAGCACAGTGGGACTACCCTCATCCAATTTCACTGACCTATCCAGTCATACCCAGAGAATCTCCTGCAATGACTTCATTTCCTGCACCTACCCCATTACCACTGGAGTCCTTCAGGAAATTACCCTGGGCCCCTTCCTATTTCTCATCTACATGCCGCCCCCTTGACAGCATCTTCAGAAGAAGTGACATCAGGTTCCACATGTATGCTGCTGACATCCAGCTCTGTCTCATCACCAAATCTCTTGACCCCGCCACTGCCTCCGTGTTGTCAGACGGCTTGTCTGACATCCAATACTGGATGTGCTGCAATTTCCTCCACTTAAACATTGGGAAGACAGAAGTCATTGGCTTTGGCTCCCAACACAAACTGTTCCCTTGGCACCAATTCTATTCCCCTCCTTGGCCACAGACTTGGGCTGAACCAGTCTGTTCGCAACTTCGGCTTCCCATTTGGCCCTGAGCTGAGCTCCTCACGGAGACTGCTTATTTCCACCTTCGTCACATTGTCCGTCTGGAGGCATTACTGGACCAGGAGCCAATGTCGGTTGGGGTGATGGGTGAATGGAACTTGGTGCGAGTTAGGATAAGCATAGCAGAGTTTTGAATGAGCTCAAGTTTACGGAGAGTGCAACGTAGGACAATGGCTAGGAAAGCATTGGAATAGTCGAGTATAGAGGTCACAAAAGCAGAGATGAGGGTTTCAGCAGCAGATGAGCTGAGGCAGGGTGGAGACAGGTGAAAATATGTGATCTTGGTGCTGGAGAGGATATGGGGTCAGAAACTCAGCTCAGGGTCACTCATACAGCTAGAGGAGGGTGTCATTGACAGGCACTATGGTGAAATCTAAGTATATTCTTTTACTATGAAACAATGTATGAGTTTCTGAATTGACTGCAATTACCACAATGGACTATCAACTAATTAGAAAGGCAATGCTTTGTTTATACTGAAAAATTGCCCTGCCTGAATAATGAAAATTACACATCAATTTCCTACCCAGTAAGAAAAAATTAATTGTATTTATATAGCAGCTTTTACAACCCAAAGCGCTTTATACCCTATTAAGTATGTGTGATGTGTAGTCCCTGTTGTAATGTAGGCAATGCAGCAGCCAGTTTGAGCACAGACAAGTAACTAGGGTCTGCATCCACACCAGGTAATTCCACATTTTTAACTTCGCTCCACAATAAGGTGGAAATTAAGCTCTCACAAACAACAATGTGATAATGACCAGATTATCTGTTTTTTTTTTTAGTGATGTTGGTTGATGAATAACTATTGGTCAGGACACCGGAGAGAAATCTGCCGCTCTTCTTTGAAATAGTCCAATGGCATCGTTTCCTTCCACCTGAGAGAGCAAACGGGGCCTCGGTTTAATGTCTCATCTGAAAGATGGCACCTCCAACAATGCAGCGCTCCCTCAGCACTGCACTGGAGTGTCAGCCTAGATTTTGTGCTCAAGTCTCTGAAGTAGAGCTTGAACCCACAGCCTTCTGACTCAGAAGCGAGCATGCTTCTACTAACTCATGGTTGACATCAAGTGTAGTCCAACTATGTCTTTGTGAGCTGCATGCCATGGAGTTCTAGGACTCACAAAAAAGGGTAAACAAATGTGGATATCTCTCTCTCTCTCTCCATGCTTATGTGTAGGACTCATCTGCGAATCAGTCAATAGCACAGAGAACAGCCTTTTCCAAAGTTCCAGGCCATGAAATTCAAATGGGACAAACCAAGGAATAAGAAATATAAACAGAGATAAAAGCAGAGTTACCAGGGCTTTGTGGCTGGGTAGCCAGAGTTCACAGGCCACAGGTTGAACAATGTAGTGCAGGAGATGACATCAATTTAGTCACCAAAGTCCCATGGAATCCCAGTACTCAACTCTCCATTTGCATCCAGCACAACTCCACTCACTAATGTATACAACAATGCGTTGCATGGTGTGGATGCAGATGCTCGTTACTTGAACTGGTGAGAATTAGTATTAGCTGGGTACAGGTATTGCTGTATACAAACAGTCAACCTTTTAGTGAAATGGCATTTGAAGCTGTGCCAAGTATCTCACAGGTTAGATGTCAGAGAACTCCAAGGAACAGTGGCTCCCAAGGATAGCTGTTGTAAACTAGTTTAATCAGCAGACTTGATAGAACATTGCTCTCGAGATAAGTCTGCAGTCCTCGGATAACTCACCAACTAGTCATTCTTTACATGCAAAGCTGACAGTGAGCATTATCAGGCTATTTGGCCACTGGGGCCATCATAGTGAAGTCCAACTCTATTCCTCACCCACTGCCCATAACGTATGCTTTCTGCAAGGACCCCTAGATGGTGCTTTGGAGCATGGCTGAGTTTTTTGTCTTCCCTAATCAAGAGGCATTGAGGCCAATTGTAGCACCCTTACCCCACCCCAGGTGAGTTCAGATAAATCCCCATTTATAAACAGCTCAGGAGACACCGCAGGCTCGATTTTAACTCTTGGGTGGGAATGCAACCGAGCTAGAGGCTGTACCCATCCGGTAGCAGCAGCAGGCAGGCTTGGCCGATTGTAATGGTCGGGCCTCATCAGCATGGCGCATCCCAATATTCCCAGAAAGTCATCAGGAAGTGGCTACTCAGCCATTAAAATCAGGCAGCGTCCGGGGTCCAGGGGAATGGTCCCACCCTGGCACGTGCTCCGGAAGGAAAATCCCAGTCATGGGGGTGGGGGGGGCGGGTAGCTTGGGGCAGAGGAGGCCCAGCGTTCCCTGTGGGTCCTGGAGAAGCACATCTCTTCCAGCCCTGGTTGCTTTTTCGGTCAGGTTTTCCCTCACTCGGGCCTCAGGTTACAATGGCAGATAATGTCAGCGGAGCCCAATCTGCATATTTAAAATTGCAGTGGGCCAGATCAGGCAGGAATGGAGTGAGCAATTGCCATGCTCCATTTTAAACAAGCGAGTTAAATTTGACCACTGCATCTCTGAGTTTAACCTTATAGATTCACAAAAGGGATTCACATATAATCCATCAGAATTCATCAACAGTTTATAAAAAGAATACAAGTACAGAATTTGAGCAGAAGAACACAATGGTATAAAACAAGATAGGAACTATTTACCCCCTCCTATGTTTCTTTCCACCCTCACTCCCCCCCCAATCGCCTGCCCCCTCCCCTTCATTTTTGCCTTTCATTCCCTCAAGAAGAGAGTGATTCTTGGTGGATGCAGTTCTATGGGCACCGGTCTCCCTCTGGTATCTCACCCAGGTAGACATTCTTCCCAAGAGCCTGAGCAGTGACCATCAGCAGGCTATTCCATCATGGGGGCATCTTAGCCAAGAACAATCCTGTACTCTCCCGACCTCCACACACATGCACCTCCCAGCAGGGGCCACTGGATAGTGATCAGGAGTGGAAACCTTGACCAAGCTTTTCTCCTTTCCCTGGATTAAACGCTTCAGGCACCCATCAGCCCAAACGGAGATCAGCTAAGTCACCACAGAGTTAGGACCAAAGCTGGAACCTTCATGGTCTGTCTGCCTTAGGGCCCACACTTAACAAACTTTACCCATCAAACCAGAAACTGGTTCACTGCGTTCCAAACTCCCATCAACATTTTCAGTACTCCTTACATGTCAAAGATACACAATCATTACACACAACTTTATCTTAAAATGTTCATTTCCTTCTGAAGTGCTGTGTGGGCGTAGTGTCTTAATCTGTCTCTTTTTCTCTGTCTGTCTAACTCTTTCTCTCAGTCTGCCTCTGCCTGTCTGCTCTGCTTATGTTTCTGTCTGTGTCTCTGCACGTGTGTGTCTCTCTCTCTTCCTCTATCCACCTATCTCTCCATCTGTGTGTGTAATGTGTCTCTCGGTGTATGTGTAGGTGCGTATGCATCTGTGCCTCTCTGTTTGTCTTTGTGTGTGTGTGTGTCTGTCCCTGTGTGTGTGTATCTGTCCCTATGTGTGTGTATCTGTCTGTATGTGTCCGTGTCCATGTGTGTGTGTGTATGTGTGTGAGTCTGACTGTCTGCCTGTGTTTCTTCTTCTCTCTCCTACATCTGCAAAGCCTTTGATGACCAGAAAATTAAATGAAAGGAGGATTTTGAAAACAAGTTTACACAGATTTATAAACTGTAATTTTATATACAAACAGTTATAAGTTTGAAATGGCTACACACAGGGATTTCTGTGGTATAAAAAACAGACTTACTAATTACAGACATTGTGAACCCAACACTGATCACCAAATTCTAATTATAATTTGCTGGATCTTGGTGAGGTATATATTAGTATCTGAATGGGATTCCTGCTTAATTTCTACAACAAATGTCATTCTTTAAAGACTTTCTCCTTAAATAAGTCTGCATGGTTTTTAAAATTTCGTTATATTTTGATTTTCTCTCTAAAATTCAACAAATAAAACAAACTGAAATTTTATACCACAACTTCACGTTTTTTTGCTTCTTGCATCAAAGTCTCTATTTGTCTACTCCTCTCTGCCATGTTCGAGAGCAACTTCCTCATCGTGGCGAATGATCTGAGGGGATTTGACCACTTCTGGGGGAGAGGCCTCTTCCTCATTTAGAATTACATTAAAAAGTTGGGAATCTTGGTGCTGCTCCTTTCCACATGCCTGGCAGCTGCAGTGTACAATTTTCTCCACTAGCTTGTCCACTCTGGGCATTTCCTCATTGCCAGGACATTCCAACTTGACCTGCAATACAAACCATGGAACATCTTCAGTTCAGTATTTCACATTTTTAGGATTGATTTTTTTTAAATGTATTTATTGCTATTTAGAAACCCAGGTGAACAGCCAAGGTCCACAGTGGAGGAGAGCAGAAAGGGTGAAGAGAGGAGGAGAGAAGAAGAGGTAAATCAGGATGCGACGACTAGGCATCCCCAAGTTTGGATTTTAAAAGGCTGCGGATTGCAGGAGGATGGGAAGACTGAGTGACGCGAGGGGTTCCTGGTAAAGAATGAGTTAGAGTGGGAGACAGCGTGATCTGTCCCTGTGTGTGTGTGTGTGAGTTTATTTCCAGACAATGAGGCTGTAGAGTTGGGGTGGGGGGGGGGGGGGAGCTGAGTGTGTGGGATGGGATACTTGGAGCTAAGGAGGGACAACAGAGGAAAGGTCAGAGGCGTGCGGACCATAGTGAGAGATAAAATGGAGAGAAATACGAAAGGGTGCAACACAAAAAATGTTTGACTTTGTAGATGTAGATCAGGTAGGAGAGACTTCGTGGAAGGATAGGCAGCGTGTAATCGGACGGGGAGGCCGCGTGCAAGCGCACGGGGAGGCTGTGTGTAACCACACGGGGAGGCAAGCAATTACTTACAATTTCCCACATGGATTGTGCTGGCATGCAGGAGTCACAGTGAACGAGGGATTCAGTGGACTGTGGAAAAGTATTGGGCACACTGTAGCTGAAACACTGGCCGAGGCATGCTCTGAGGGAGGGAATAAAACAGTTTATATTATTATATCATTTAAATTGATCTTATAAGCAGGATACAGTATTCACTTTTTCTGGCTGAAATAAAACTGGATCAATCCCATCATCTGATAATCAGTGATTATTGTTCAACTAAACCTGGAAACTGAGGTGAGTTGCTCAGAATTTTTGTTTGTTTCTACCAGTTCCCTCACAGCCCCCCCTCCCCCCCTGCCCCCCACAGCCACACGAGATGCTGACTTTGTGATGTGGGTCCTACGGGTGCCAGGAATCCTCTAGTACCTCATTCATGGGGCCATTCTTCACATGTGAGCTCAGATACTGAGTGTTGGCAGGCTATTCAACAATATCTAACAGTTATTGAGCGAATGAGACACTCATAGGCACTAAACCAAAGTAAACAGACCACTGCAGTGTCAGAACCTCACAATGAAACAAGTGCCACAGCCTTTCACATGAGCAACGGCACAACACATTCCCTGTGATGGTGTGATGTTCGAATTATGCCTTTTACAAGTCTTCAGATCCTGATGTTCTAGGAACACTGCAGTCCATCGCAGTGTCAGTGGGTACTGAAGCACTAATTCACATCTCGACTCAACCGAGGGAGCAGAGAAGCAGCCAGTGCTCGCTATGTGCTCAGCCAAGTGACAGGCAGATTCACCATGTCTGTCACCATTGAAGCAACTAACTGAAGACTCATCAATGCCATCAGAGATCCAGCTGCTGGGTCCAAGACTCAATCAGCAACACTGGGTTTTTAAGCCTCTCACTCCTTGCTGCCATTTGGCTGGGATGTTTTGAGTCACTGCAGGAACAGCTGAGGTCCTTTCAAAGGGCAATGTGTTATTTTGTCGACCCACACAATCAGCAGTTTTCAATTCAATGTTGAAACTCAACATTCTCATTCATTTATTTAGTTCTAAATCTCCACTTACTGGAAGTCGAGTCTAATCGCTGAATAACATACAGCCTTTAATCCCTCACCATCTCATGATTTAATTCTCCCAACATATAATTTTGAAAACATATTAAAATAACAGCTCTCAGAAACAAGAGACTATTAGGCCCCACCAGCCCATCCCTTTTGCACTACCCACCTTCTAACTATATCCTTCAATCTCCGCTCTGTACAAATCCACATAACTGTCTCTTAAACCCATTTATACCATCCACTTCGATGACCTTCTCTGGGAAATTATTCTACAAATTGATTACTCTTTGAATAAAAAGGATCTCCCTGTCTTCCCTTCTTATCCCGGAGGGTGGTGAATGAATGGACTGGACTTTGAGGAACATAGCAGGGGCTAACTGGATCCACAAGTTCTAGGGAGAGTTGGATAAGCAACTGGAGAAATAAATTGATGGAGGGGTATGAGAGGTACCATGGAATATATTTCCTAGACACTAGGACTGTCCAGGTGGACCAACATGGTCTTTTCCAGTCCTCTGCACTCTGAGATTTTCATGCAAGTCAAATACAGTTTGAAAGGCTAGTTTAACACATTGATTTTTATATCTACCTGTTCTGGATGGACTTTGACTCACATCCAGTGTGGCCAACTATCTGGGTGATGTTCTTTGCTTCACACCAGGCACTTTTATCAGGAAACAATGCCAGTTTATTGATGGGAGGAGGTGCTGCAACAACTAGAGTTGGAAGCAGAATGCCCAACATGAACCAACACATCATCGTCAACTGCTCCACCATGGTCCTAGAGAGAAAAGATGCCAATTAGCAAAAAGTAGTCACCTCAAAAAATAGCTCAACCCATAGACACATCCACTTGAGAGAGGGGAAGAGAGAAGAGAATGAGAGAGACACATGAACCCTCCCCCAAAAGTTTAATCCATGAGTTATGTCCTTCTGTGTCTTTCTCTCCCTCTGCCCCCCACCCCCCATCCAACCACCACCACTTCCCCCTCCTCACTCCAAATCCAAGAATTGGCCATGATTTCTCCTGTTTCTCTGTACACAGTTGTGCCTCTGGCACTGAAAACCAAACAGGTTGAGAGTTCACCAGGGAAGAATTTCTGAGCACAACTGCAGTCATTCCTGAAGCAGAAAATACAATACATCTGATGTGATGAGGTGCAGTTTCCAATATCACGAGCTTCACAGTGCTGGAATAGAGGACGTGGATTTGGCCAACTTAGCTCCTTCCTGCGATCCCCCCCTCCTAGTTACCATTAGTGTCAGCTGTGGCTCAGTGGGTAGCACTCTCACCTCTGAGTTAGAAGATTGTGGGTTCAAGTCCCACTCCAGAGACTTGAGCACAAACAAGTCTAAGCTGACACTCCCAGTGCAGTACTGAGGGAGTGCTGCACTGTCAGAGGTGCCGTCTTTCGGATGAAACATTAAACAAAGGTCCCGTCTGCTCTCTCAGGTGAACGTAAAAGATCCCACGGCACTATTTCGAAGAAGAGCAGGGGAGTTCTCCCCGGTGTCCTGGCCAATATCTATCCCTCAATCAACATAACAAAAAGTAGATATCTGGTCATTGCTGTTTGTAGGAGCTTGCTTTATGAAAATTGGCTGCTGCATTCCCTACATTACAACAGTGACTACACTCCAAATGTACTTCATTGGTTGTAAAGCGCTTTGAAATGTCTGGTGGTCGTGAAAGGCGTTATATGAATGCAAGTCTTTCTGTCTTTCTTTCTTTCATAAAGGATATGCTGTCTTCGTTCCTGTAAATGTCTCACACCAGCACATTTCAAGTATCTGATTGAGTTGGAATGGTGTAAATGTTCAAGAGCATCACAGTGGGTGCTCAGACAGACTGTTTGAGGCTGTTGGCAACCAACACCCAATGTCATTCACAAAGACAATTTGATTGCGTTAAACTTCATCTGGACCTCATCATCATAGGCAGTCACTCGAAATCGAGCAAGACTTGCTTCCACTCTAAAAGTGAGTTCTCAGGTGACTGTACAGTCCAATGCGGGGAATTACATAGAAAATAGGTCCAGGAGTAGGCCATTCGGCCCTTCGAGCCTGCACCACCATTCAATGAGTTCATGGCCGAACATGCAACTTCAGTACCCCATTCCTGCTTTCTCGCCATACCCCTAGTAGTAAGGACTACATCTAACTCCTTTTTGAATATATTTAGTGAATTGGCCTCAACAACTTTCTGTGGTAGAGAATTCCACAGGTTCACCACTCTGGGTTAAGAAGTTTCTCCTCATCTCGGTCCTAAATGGCTTACCCCTTATCCTTAGACTGTGACCCCTGGTTCTGGACTTCCCCAACATTAATAAGAACATAAGAACAGAAGAATTAGGAACAGGAGTAGGCCATCTAGCCCCTCGAGCCCGCTCCGCCACCCAACAAGATCACGGCTGATCTGGCCGTGGACTCAGCTCCACCCACCCTCCTGTGGAGACTCATTGTATAATGATCTTGATTTCAAAGACACAAGGTTCAAGGTAGAAATTCGGTGGCTTAGCGCTCCATGAAATGATCGGAACAGGGGCGCTAAAGGGTCGCGAATGCCGGCATTCGTGCTGCTCGGCACATTCAATGTGCCAATGGTGCTGACCAGTACCGCCCGGGAACATCGTACAATGCCCCCGGTTTCGACAGCGCAATGATTTTTGTTTTGCGTTGGCCCTGTAGCACTCCCTAGTGGGACCGCCTGGGAAAGCGGGTGGTCCCAGGTGAGGGAAGCAATGAGACAAGTGTGATTATTTTTTTTATTTTTGTGATTTAAATTTATGTGGGGTGCGCAAGGTATTGGGAATGTTTTGTGTGTTATTTTTGTAGATTTTTTTCCCCCCCCAAGGGAAGTCGCTCTTGGGGTGCTCCGAGGCTGGCTCTTTAGCAACTTATTTTTAGTTGCTCAGCCAGCCAGGTGCCCTGAGAAAGGTGTGGAACACCTCCTTTAGCGCTCCGCTCCACACTCAGAGCCCAGCTGCTGAATTTTGTGGTTGCAGACGCAAATCATTTCCCGGCGCAAAATTTACCGTTCCACCGCCATTAGTGCCCTAATTAGCCTCAAACCGAATTTCCACCCCAAGTAGTTACTTGCTAACAGCAACATCAAGAACCTCAACCCTAAAAAGAAAAGAATGGAGAAATTTGACAATCATCATGCATTATCAAAGCTCTGGCTGATATTCCCACTCTACAGTTGTTTTTTTTTGTCTCTCTTTTTGGATTCAAAAGAGACAGAGTAAAGAGACAGAGTAAAACGTAACACAATCACACCCACATCACTCGAGATATATACTGCAGTAACATTAGCATTGAAATTACACTGCAATAAGAGTGCAATATCTCCCTTTGTCCCCTTAGCCCAGTAGGAAGAGGACATTGATTTAAGCATTATTGAATTGTTCCTTCTTATTTTTCCAAAGTTGCAACTTGGACATAGAAAAAGATCACCGTTAACATTTGTCATATGTGAACTTCTTTATTGAGCTTGAACAAGGGGAGAGGTGGAATGGTGATGGTGGGTGTCTCAAAGCATTGATCAATCTGGATTCTGACTCCTTCCTGTGCGAGTTCACCAATGGTAAATGGGTTGCATTATTGCAAAGATAGGTTATACCCTAAATGTCCGAACAGCTCAAACTAATGTTGACTCAATCTGTTAGGCTGTTATCACACCACTCATTTTTTTGGGCAGCCCTTTACAAGATAGATACAGATCAGAAAGGCCATTTGGCCCATCGTAACTCATCCCTGCAGTCTCTGCCTCCTTAAAGTTATTCCAGGGTTTTTTCCCCACCAATCTGTTGGGGAGTGTTGATTACTCTGTGTGTGAGGAAGCGCTTCTGGATATCGCTCCTCAATTTTCTTTTTCCTAGTTTGAACCTGGTCGTGTCTTGGGATTTTCTTTGACCATATAACACAAGAGAAGTTTGGGAGAATTTATATAAAAGGTCTTTAAATGAATGTTTTATTTAAATTTAGCTCAGCAGAACAGCATCATGCTGGGAGTGTAAATTAGACACAGTTGAAGCATTTATGTGGAATAGTGCTTCCCGCACATCAAATCAGGTCGAGAAAGTGGAGGCTCATTGAAAATATTCCAGTAAACATTCACACGTGACTTGTTGGAATGGGTGTATTTATGTGAGCTCGGCCAAGGTTGGTTGTCTGAAATCTAGGCCTAGGCGGATGGAAGCAGCTTTAATTGGCAGCCTGACTGGGTCAATCCCCAAGCAGGGAGAGCTGGGTTAGAGGGTCATAGGTCAAACTTTTGGCTTCCTGTCAAGCTAAAAAAGGAAACATGGATTCTTCAGAGGTGTGATAAGAAAACAAGATAGGGAGGGTGAGAGCTTCCAGCTTAAGAGTCAACTGGTTTCAGGGAAATTATTAATCTTGGATGTGTATTTAGGCTGCCAACAGGGATAATGTTGAGTATGTTATTATTTTCTATGTTGCAAAGTGCATTACGTAATTGTTAAATTTCACTCTAAAAATTACTCTGTTCATATATCATATATGTAAAATAAATCCGCTTGTTAACTTATAATGGGCCTCATCCACTAGAGTGTTCTTCAGTCCACCTTTCAGAAGATACAGGAAGTACACGAGGGCCATATGTGAGATTACAATAATCACTCAATGTGCGATTTCATTGTTACGACCCCCAGGTCATGCTATTACAAGGCTAGATATCAGCCAGTACAGGTAAATGTTTGATCGTAAGGATCCGCTTATGGGACAGTGTTGATGCCGAACCCGAGAGAATATCTAATCCAGACACAACATTTAAAACAGTCTCTCGTCCAATTCTCAGGGTTTAGTTTGAATTGGGGCACTTAACCTGACCTGCATCATTCTGTGCACCCTCCGAATCACTAAGTCCCACCTTGCCGCTCTTCCGCTGGGATGGTAGGCCAGTGAATTCCCAGACTGCTCCACTGTTCAGTCGATGCACTGTTCAGTAGGCGGCAGTGTTTCTGGAGCATAGAATAGAATATGGGCAATCTTTCACCTGCCTGTTACTACCCGAGCACAATTTCTCAAGAGCGTCTTTTCGAGCTTGCAAAGGGTGATAGGGTGAATTTTGAGACACTCCCATCTCTCTTACCCCACCCACCATGCCAAACAAAACAAAATACAAAATAATTGGAACCAGACCTACACGAACCAGCTGCGCGTTTCTGGTCAAGCAATGTGCTCAGCAGATTAGAAAAGGCTGAATATGCAATAGAAAGATGATGTCAGATTGTGAACCGCTGTTCATTCCTCTTTAGTGGTCCCATAACTGAATCTGTTCAATACAATCAGTTAATTGGCACCTTGAGATAACCTCCCTCCGAAGATAGAGCTGGTGCTGACATCTCAGTCCCATAACAAGAACCGGACCTATTTTTTGGATCCACATAGCTTACATTTTTGTTCTCATCCTTTCTTTCGCCACTGTTACATATAAGAACATAAGAACATAAGAATTAGGAACAGGAGTAGGCTATCTAGCCCCTCGAGCCTGCTCCGCCATTCAATAAGATCTGGCCGTGGACTCAGCTCCACTTACCCGCCCGCTCCCCGTAACCCTTAATTCCCTTATTGGTTAAAAATCTATCTATCTGTGACTTGAATACATTCAATGAGCTAGCCTCAACTGCTTCCTTGGGCAGAGAATTCCACAGATTCACAACCCTCTGGGAGAAGAAATTCCTTCTCAACTCGGTTTTAATTTGGCTACCCCGTATTTTGAGGCTGTGCCCCCTAGTTCTAGCCTCCCCGACCAGTGGAAACAACCTCTCTGCCTCTATCTTGTGTATCCCTTTCATGATTTTAAATGTTTCTATAAGATCACCCATCACCTTTCTGAACTCTAACGAGTAAAGATCCAGTCTACTCAATCTATCATCATAAGGTAACCCCCTCATCTCCGGAATCAGCCTAGTGAATCGTCCCTATACCCCCTCCAAAGCTAGTATATCCTTCCTTAAGTAAGTAAGTAATATTAGAAGGAAAGATTTTTGGAAGGCACATTCCCGATAGGGGGCAGTAGTGAACCGAGGGAAGGAAGTGGTTGATCATCAACAGAGGGAGGAAGAGAGAACAAAATGAACCAGTGCAGGGTGATCCATAGTTATGCAGCTTTTGATGAGGACAAGAGAGATAATCAACAGGAAGGTCACTACATCATAGAGTAAGGCATTACCCGTGGGGAAAAGGAAGATAATAGCCATAAGAGCAAGGAGGTGTAGTGGGGAATTTCATAATTATTGCAAATATAGCAAAGGGAAAACATTACCATTTATATGCCATCACTAACTCACTCCTGCAACCCTCAGTTATTAATATAGTAGGCCAGTTGCCTTTAGAATGTGCTAACCTTACCTCTCTAATTTGATTAGATAAGCCTGACTAAAATCAGTTGTATGCCTGGTGTGCTACAGCCAGACTGCATTTCTGAGAGCTGCATGTGGCCTCTGCCATTCTCCAATCTCAGCCATGTCACTGTGGGCAGGAGCCAAGTGAAGGGAGAGGGGGAACATCGCCATGGGGCTCACCCAATGACTGAGGGAGCATCGCCATGGGGCTCACCCAATGACTGAGGGAGCATCGCCATGGGGCTCACCCAATGACTGAGGGAGCATCGCCATGGGGCTCACCCAATGACTGAGGGAGCATCGCCATGGGGCTCGCCCAATGACTGAGGGAGCATCGCCATGGGGCTCACCCAATGACTGAGGGAGCATCGCCATGGGGCTCACCCAATGACTGAGGGAGCATCGCCATGGGGCTCACCCAATGACTGAGGGAGCATCGCCATGGGGCTCACCCAATGACTGAGGGAGCATCGCCATGGGGCTCACCCAATGACTGAGGGAGCATCGCCATGGGGCTCACCCAATGACTGAGGGAGCATCGCCATGGGGCTCACCCAATGACTGAGGGAGCATCGCCATGGGGCTCACCCAATGACTGAGGGAGCATCGCCATGGGGCTCACCCAATGACTGAGGGAGCATCGCCATGGGGCTCACCCAATGACTGAAGGAGCATCGCCATGGGGCTCACCCAATGACTGAGGGAGCATCGCCATGGGGCTCACCCAATGACTGAGGGAGCATCGCCATGGGGCTCACCCAATGACTGAAGGAGAATCGCCATGGGGCTCACCCAGTGACTGAGGGAGCATCGCCATGGGGCTCATGCAGGACATGGAGCATCACCATGGGACTCACACAAAGGCACAGGGAGCATTGGCATCAGAACTCCAGGGTGAAAGGGAGCAGGACTCACCCAACCTACTGGAGCAGATCCTGCCTGCGGGTGTCATAGCGACAATGGTGCAGGCTGGGAGGCTGGCCCCTCCCAGAGACTGCAGTGGGTACAGGGCATGGGAAGCTGGTCCCTGGCTGAGGCTTTGGGGTGCAGGGCACAGGGATAACTTGACACAGATATGAGAATAAAAACATGTTTTTACAAAGCAGAAGAGATATACTGACCATAAACAGATAATTGTAAAATGCCACCTCCTATGCCAAACACACAATGCAATATTATTCCCATGCAAGTTACATAATGGATTTTACAGATAGGCTTACACCATTAGAAATGGCGGGCGTATAAAAGCACTACAATTAAATTTAATCGCACAGAGAAACTTTAAGTTTACTTAACTGGACTGGCACCGACACAGGACCTTAAATCTCACAGACTGAACGCTGGCTCTCTACCAATCACAGCTACATTCCTCATCAGCCAAATGGAGCAAGCGGAGCCTGGAGTTTATATAGCTTTGCAAACAGGCCAAAGTAATCAAAGCCAGAACATCAGTCGTTCTTAAACAGTCAACAAGCAAGTTATAACCAGCAACAAGCAATTTAGAACAAGCATTGTAAGCTGCACTGTGAACCGTCCCAAGAAAAACACCACAGTGCCCCAGAATTCCCATTCCAAGATAGCCATTCCCTTTTAATAAACCAGCCCCTTATAAACACAGCCCCTGTCACATGTCAAATCCATTCACTTGGTCCCAAGCTATTTCCCCATAAAGATGCCAAATCTTTGCTGTGGTCTTAATTGACTTGTTGCTCACCATAGTGTGAGACGGTAAGAAACAGCGCGAATAGAATGTTAGGTTATGTTGCCATATCACTTGTGTTCAAATCCCAGGAGGTCATGGTGAAACCGTACAGTGCTCTTGGTCATCCTGCACCTAGATTAGTGCTGGTTACAGTTCTGGTTACTGAAACAATAGGCCCGAGAGGTAGTGCAGAGGAGTATGGGGCTGATCCCTGGTGTCAGAAGGATGAACTGTGAGGAATGACTTGATAAGCTAGATCTGTTCAGCCTCAGAAGAAGACATCTTACAGGTGACCTTCAAGCTATTTAATGGGATCGAGAAAGCAAACGCAACACAATACATTCACATACACCAGGGTAACAGAACTAAAGGATACTGGGTCAGGAGTCAGGAAAGGTAGTTGAGGCCAAAGCTGGGACATATTCAAGAAACAGTTGGATGCTGTAATGAAGAGATGCTGGGTTGGTATTGTGAAAGCATGAAATCAAATGGGTTAAACTGATCTTATGATTTCACAGGTACCAAGCACCACTGACGCTTCACCCATGCTTCATATTTGAGCTGAAACAAGGAGCATTCAACCCTTGCCATTGGGATCAATGTCCACCTCTTCCACCACTGGCACACTGTGGCTGCAGTATGTACTATGTACAGGATGCACTGCAGCAACTCACTATGATATCAATATCACCTTTGATCTCTACCACCGAGAAGGACAAGAGCAGCAAGAACATGGGAGCATCACCATCTCCAAGTTCCCCTTAAGTCACATACTATCCTGACTAGGACATATGCCACCGTTCCTTCACCATCACTGGGTCAAAATCCCAGAATTCCCTACCTACCACCATTGTGGGATCACATCAGCACCAGGACTGTAGCAGTTCAAGAAGATGGCCCACCACCACCTTCTTAGGACAACCTGGGATGGGTAATACTTGTGGGCTATTCAACATTGCCCACTTCCTGTGAACATTTGTTTTTAAACATAAAGCTGCCAAATCTTTGCTGTGGTCTTAATTGACATATTGCTCACCACAGTGTTAAAGGCGAGTCTGATTGTTTCCTCACTTGACAGCCACATAAGCACACTTCCAATAGGCGTCACTGTATGGACATCTATAGCAAAAACTCTGGCTGATTTCCTCCTCCCTAATCCAGGAGCACTGATGCCAGTTGTAGCACCCTAATGGAGTCACCATCTGAAATCAGCTAGCTCAGCACAGACCAGGGATCAAACATGGGATTTTCAAATCTGTATCACTTCAGGTGGTATTTTTACACACTGAGCCATCGGGGCACCTTCTGTCCTCCTGCCACATGTGATTTTTGCATCTGCTTAGATCCTAGTTCCCATATTGTCAAAGCCATGTGACTATCACTGGAGTTAAATCTTATGTGTTTACATCTAAGGATCTATATTGTTCTATCACATCAAACATGCATGCCCTATCTACCCGTACCAAGACCTACAAGCCAACATCATGACCTGTCAATGCACAGCAAGATTTTCATATCCAGACCTGCTCATTGACACTTGCTCTAACCATCCACACCCTGCACAATGAATGTGCTACAAGCCATACAGAAGCTAGGAACACCTCCTAGTAAGATTTGCAGTTAAGTACCAGGATACTGAGTGAAGCCACTGTTGCCTCACTGCAGACTGAAACTCAGCTATTTTATTCGGACAGATCTAGGCTAGCAGTTGATTGCTTTAGACGGCTATTGCCCCATTTAAAAATGCATTGGCTTTGATTATTTTGGCCTGTTTTGAAAGCTTATATAAACTCCAAGCTATTTCTAATCAACTTGGTCTGATGGAGGCAGCAGATTTGGCTGCAAGACACAAATGTGAACTTTCCAATTGGACGGCGACAATCTTTCAGAAAGAGGTTTTTGCTGACATGAGAAACTCCTTTTTCAGTGTTTTAGAAGAAAACCTGATGTGCGTGTGTGTGAATCAGCAACATCCACCCTCCCTGTGACGTACAAATCTGATCAAAATGAGAGAATGAACCATTCACCTCCTCTGGGTGCATCACTAATCGGCCATCCTGAAGGGAGGGGAGGACAGTTTTTCTGCTGACGTTTCAACCCAACCCACTGCTGGCACAGCAACAGTGAAACTTGACCTTTAACCAACATTTCAGGGACAAGAAAAGACTTGCAGAATGTCAGGGTTGGAGAGTAGAGAAGCAATTAAATATTTGCGGTCATTAAAGTAATGTCATGCTCTTTCTAATTTTATTTCCTGCTCTCCCCCCAAGTGCTGAGCTCCACTCCCCAGACAGGACAGGAGGAAGGCTGCAGGTAAACTGCCCCACGCCCTCCAGCAATACCACTGTCTGAACAGCTATTGGGAGCTAAATGAGAGGAGCCTGGGCTAAATTCTCTCTTCACCCCTCTGTCTGCCTGATGCCTCAGCAACATCAGAGATTCACACAAGCCAACACAGGGCGTGTACAATCTAGCTGATCATGGTTTCTATGTGCCCCCCTACTTTGCCTCCATCCCCACACCTAACTCCTGAGGGAATGTTCTGCACAAATATTCCCTAATCCCCAATAAAAATAAAACGAACTCCAGGATATTCATCCATCTTTACAATCTTTTCTCCAGGAGAGAGAAGACTGAAAGATGACCTGATAGAGCTTTTTTTTTAACAATTCTGAAGGCATTTGATAGGGTAGGCTTGGAAAATATGTTTCCACTTGTGGAGAGTCCAAAACTAGGGGCCATAAATACCGTATATACTCGCGTATAATGCGACTTTTGAAGACCTAAATTGTAACCTAAATTTGGGGGTTCGCATGATACGCGAGATACAAAATTTGCGGGTGTGAAGTGCTGGCCAAGATTAGGCTGTTAGGCTGTTAAGCAGACCGTATCCACGCTGAATCTCGGCAAGTATCTCCTGGGCTGGATTGCAGCCTCTATTGTCACTTGTACTGTATCTTTGCTGTGGTCTAGAGATCGCCACCCACAACTCCCTCTGAAGTTTGCTGCATTATTAGAGGCTTTAACAATCAAATCTCCATCTATCTCAGCCCATGCTTCTTTTACCCGCAAACACAGTAGAGGCAAATCCGGAGCCTTCATATTCCCTCCCTTCGTAAATGATTTCTCTCCTTCCATCATCCACTCATTCCATTTCTTTCTTATATTGTCTTTAAATGGCTTATTAATGGATACGTCAAGTGGCTGAACGACGCTAGTCAAGCCAGCTGGAATGATTGCTATATCGGTGTTCGATTCGCGAACAGCTTTCACAACAGAATCCACTCGATGTTTCATGATTCGGTTGTTAAGGTCTGTATTCGATCGTTGTTATGTGTTAGGGTACTTGTTACGTGTTGGGTACTTGTTAAATTTGTTTAAAAGCCTAGCCTAGTGGCATCTGGTATCTCAAAAAAGTGACTCGTATGATACATGAGATATATGATAAAATCATGTTTTGGGGACGAAAATTTAGGGGTCGCATGATACGTGAGATCGTAGGATACGCGAGTATATATGGTATATGATCGTCACTAATAAATCCATTAGGGAATTCAGGAGGAACTTCTTTATCCAGAGAATGGTGAGAATGTGGAACTCGCTACCAAAGGGAGTGGTTGAGGTGAATTGCATAGAAGCATTTCGAGGGACATGATAAGTATATGTGGGGGGAAAGGAATAGAAGGATATGTTACGGTTAGATGAAGTATGGTGGGAGGAGGCCTATGTGGAGCATAAAGACTGGCATAGACCTGTTGGGCCAAATGGCCTGTTTCTGTTCTGTAAAATTCTGAGTGTAATCCTATGTAAACCCTGGCCTGTTGCCCTCCATACAAACATTTCCACCCAACCCCACAAACTGGAGGGAAAAAGGGGAACTTTCCCTGAGTATGTTTGGTATGGATTACACCCCCTTCACCAGTTCCCAGAATTACCCTTAATGCCCCTTCCAATTCTTCATACCGGGTTACATCTGTGCTTCCTCTCCAGGTCCATCATATCCCATGAAGTACGGGGTCATCTCAGTCTGGCATGTGGAGCATCACTGAGGGGAACCCATGCCACGTCTGCATCGACACACCACACCCACTCCTCTGTGTGCCTGAGGTCCAATCCAACCTCACTTCTAATTAGAAAAGAAAACCTAAATGCCCACAGACCTTTCCATGGCAACATATGTTGTACTGTGTCATTTAGTGAAGCTCCAAATGGATTTTTTTTAAATGTTCACTTTCTCATTACTTCCTACTTTACAAACTATGAGAGAGCCCCAGGCAAATAAAATGCCGCCCATGTCAAAATTTTCTATCCTCTCAAAGCACACCACCCTGGGCCATGAATGGAATCAATGCACACCACCCTGGGCCATGAATGGAATCAATGCACACCACCCTGGGCCATGAATGGAATCAATGCACACCACCCTGGGCCATGAATGGAACCAATGCACACCACCCTGGGCCATGAATGGAATCAATGCACACCACCCTGGGCCATGAATGGAATCAATGCACACCACCCTGGGCCATGAATGGAATCAATGCACACCACCCTGGGCCATGAATGGAATCAATGCACACCACCCTGGGCCATGAATGGAATCAATGCACACCACCCTGGGCCATGAATGGAATCAATGCACACCACCCTGGGCCATGAATGGAATCAATGCACACCACCCTGGGCCATGAATGGAATCAATGCACACCACCCTGGACCATGACTGGAATATACTTTCCATTTGAAACTACTTATAGCAGATACTCTTTACTCAGATATAAGACACATGGGGGAAACTTTAATTCTCTCCACCAGGCAGAAAAGGGACAGTAGAATTAAAATGGAGGTGTTTGGATTTACCATCCCGTTTCACCGTCATTGTTCCTGGGTCGTTCTGTTGGGTGGCTGAGATGCCCACCTGAATTAGGTGGGTCGCCTCATTAATCTATGCAAATTGGGGGTCCCATGACGTTCAGACTACAATGCCAATTCAGCAGACCATTGGGCAGAGCGTCAGCTATGGACAGTCTGTTCAGTAAGACCTGGCAGAAGAGCAGGAGGCCTAATAAAGTGCTACAATTATTTTTATGGAGGCAGGAGGCGCAGAGCTGTACCTCCACAAGAACACTGTGGACCGCTGCCACCCCAAGGTCTTCTCCACATTTGCAGCCACCTTCCACATGGCCCTACCCTTTACCAGGCCAGATTGGCCTTTGGGGAGTCCAATATTGAACTGCATCAGCACACCCGTTCACGTGTGGATCTTGCTGTTCATATGTTAATGAGGCTTGGCCCTCAAAATGGACCGGGCCTCTCGCTGGCACTATCGAGCGACCAGGCAGTGCGCTGGCACTCCGCTACCCAACGGTTAAAATCTACCCCATAGGGTCCCACCCATAGCACCTCAAAGACTACAACAAGAAGCCCTCCCCAGCACGCGTCATGTAATCCAACCATAACACCGACAAGTTCCACAGCACAACATCCGTCACCTTCATCAGTGCAGTCACCCAAATATTTGAAGTTAAATCAATAATTCAAAAAAATCTGGGAACTGAACCTGCCTTGCTGGCTGAGAATTCTTCAATGGAGTGGAGGTACAGATCATGATCAAATTGAGTAGTGGAACAGGCTCGAAGGGCTGAATGGTCTACTCCTGTTCCTACAAGACTGGGAGTGAAGTATTACTGGGAGATAAACCATGAACAACACAAGGCAAACCTGATCCTCACCATGCAGTACTAGTCACTTACAGGCCTGCCTCACCAATTTACTTATCCTAATAAATTAACCATTTCCTCTTTTGTTCCTCTGAAGATTCAACTACCCCGACCTACACAATCTTTGTGCTCCCTGCATCCTCACTGTGTTGAAATCAAGACATCTTACTGACTCCTACATTCTTTCCCTGGAACTCAAAATTGGGGAATCCTTCACCTCCCTCAATCTTCCCTTCCTCGTACAATTTATAGGCTTTTGAAACTCAAGCTTGGTGTCAACTAATCACCTCCTCCTGGTTTACCTCATCTACTCCCCTATTCTTTTCAGTTTTGGTAATGTCCTGCACTATAGGCCTGAGCCCTTCACCTGGGACTGCCAATGATGAGAGCCAGTTCCTGTTTGTATGCTCCATTTACAGCACTGCAACAGACGGTAAAATACCATCGAACAGACGTAACATTTACAGTCACTGGAAACATTGTTGCAATTGAGCAGAGTTTGCCCTTCAAGGGTCCCATATAATAAACTCCTAGGGTTGGAAATTCGGTTGGAGGCTACTTAGGGTGCTAATGGCGGCGGGGCGGTAAATTTTGCGCCGGGAAATGGTTTGCGTCTGCAGCTACAAAATTGAGCAGCTGGGTCTTGAGAGTGGAGGCGTTCCACACCTCTCTTAGGGTGCTAGGTCAGCTGAGCAACTGAAAATTCGTTGCTAAAGAGCTGGCTTCAAAGCACCGTAAGAGAGGCCTCCCTGGAAAAAAAAAATCGGAAAAAATCCCATCCCCAATACTTTGCTCACCCCACATAAAAATAAAACACAAAAACAAAATAACAAAAAACAATCACACTTACCTCGTGTAGTCATTCCTTCCCTCACCGCCGCCGAAACAGCTCAGACCGCCCGCTTTCCCAGGCTATGGGGTCAGCGTGAAACAGAAATCATAGCGCTGTCAAAACCGGGATGCTAAAGGGGTCGGGGCCGCTGGCACCAACACACTGAATGTGCCGAGCGGCGCGAATGCCAGCGTTCGTGTCTCCAACCACTTTAGCACCCCTGTTCCGACCCCTTTCAGGGGTGCGAAGTGACAGAATTTCTACCCCCTCATGTTCCCCAGCCACTGGAGGAGCACCCAGCACGGATCAGGGACCCAGGGAGCCTCTTCCTAGAGGCTTGTACTGAAGAGATAGAAACTGGTCACCTGACTGCCTTCTCAGTCAGGAAATGGGCCGGAACCCAAGAGAGGGGTGAGAGATGGAGCAAAGATCAGGGATGAAAGAGCATGCGAAGAATGAGATCCATTCGTGTTATTGTCTACAAGTGTCTGATCTCAGTCATGATATAGGGAGGGGCAAAAATCAAAGGCTAGGCCAATCCTGATGCAAGGAACGGAGGGATTATTATTCCTCCCCACCCATTTTCATTCATTTCCTCACAATGACTGGAGCCAGAGAGCATTTAAAGAACGAGTTTCACTTAAAAGAGCATGATTAGGTTCCCAAAGGTCCCAAACTTTCGACAGCTGTCCATCTCCATTCCCTTGGCTGGAGAGTCTAGAACATGGGATCACAGTCTCAGAATAAGGGATAGGCCATTTCAGACTGATGTGGAGAAATGTCTTCACTCAAAGGGTTGTGAATCTTTGGAATTATCTACCCCAGAGGGCTGTGGATGCTCATTCGTTGTTGAGTATATTCAAGACAGAGGTCGATAAATTTTGGGGAATTAAGGGATATGGGGATAGTGCGGGAAGATGGAGTTGAGGTAGATCAGCCATGATCTTATTGAATGGTGGAGCAGGCTCAAAGGGCCAAATGGCCTACTCCTGCTCCTATTTCTTAAGTTATGTTCTTATTACTCTGTCATCTGTCTGTTGCTGAGGGAGCCCCAAGACATCCAGCTGCATGGCCAAACATCTCCTCCATACTCCAAACTGCAATTGCCTCTATTCTCGTTGGCCATCGTGAGCTGAGTAAGAGGACGCTCCCCACCCATATGCAAGAGATGCCTTCATTGGAGATTCACAGCACATTCAAACAGCAGAGGTTATCCGATCAAATCATCCCACTCCATGTGGAGGATCTTACATGGACTTCTGGTATGGAATAATCCAGGTGATCTTCAGCAGACTTGAGGGCTGTGCATACTACTGAGCCATCTTCCAGTTTGGAGAATGGGTTGGAAAGACACAGAGAGGAGAAAACGTAAATTGATAGAGGAAATGCGAAAGCTGCTACTTCGGGGCTCTCCAGTGTGGGGCCACTGATGTGTCCAAGTGAAAATGAGGTTTGCAACAGTGAGGCGCTTTGACTGTTTGATCAGTACTGAGAGTGAGGCAGCAGGGAGCTGCCATCTTATGCAAGGCCCAAATGGACAGGGGAAGGGTCAGGGCGCAGGGCTTGAGGCCTAATGTTTGCTTTGAAATTCATCAAAAATCCAAATTAATAATTAATGCTACCATGTCATAAATAAAGGAAAATTGACTTTGATTCTTTTAAATAAGCAAACTTTCGGTATCAGGTTTTGAAATTTTGAAACAGCCTACTTAAAAGCAGGCTGTCTAAACCAAAATCAGGATGACTATTGGGCAATAAACATGCATGTTCTGAGCTTGTACTGGGTGAGATTAAAACAGTCAAACTTTCCAAATACAATCAAATTGTGTTACAATCTTACAGTTGTAGGAAAATCAGAAGATTCCAGATACCAGTGTGTCCACTCAGATAAATTCCTACATTTGGGATAGTTGTGGTGTAGCTAACTCCATGGAGCTGTGTTGCAGATTGCAGCTCGACTGTCCCTCACGGAGGCCCAACCCATACTCAGGTTATAGATTCTGAACTGGTGCCGCAATTCTCGCTGAGAGTTACTTTCTATTTCCAGCTGGATTAATGTGAGCGACTCCTGTCTTGTGTCCTGAGGCAGCGTGCTGCTTAAACTGGAAATTACTTCCGTACCTCCCGAGAGTCAGACTGCTGCCTGACCTCAGAATGCTGGTTAAATAAATGTTTTGCAAACAGGTATCACCCGAACACTGGATATCAACTCAAAGCACAGAACTGGGATATAGCAATTGAACAATATGAAACTGTATAATCAGAACCATTTACCAGTCGGTGAGATCAGGTCCTGACACACTTCATTTTCTGCAGTTTACATTGTTGTACATTTCGTGTACTGGTTATTAAAATGTAATTTGCCTGCATATTTTACCATAAATTGGGGACTGACCCAAAGCTTCAATCTGTTTAAAAATTCACGTTAAAACAATATTTCTCCTTACAAATCTTGTATAAAAAAAGTGTTCTTTTTGCATCGACATATTTTAATTGCAAGTATTTGTGTTGATCATAGCTGTTTGGCTCAGTCCCATGCTCAGCGAGCCTGCTGGGATGAGCCTCAATCTGTATGCTGTCAAGTTTGATTCCAGCACAGCGTGTGACCTGGTGGTGTCTCAATTAACTACATTTGTTTTATCCAAATCTGTACAACACTGCATCCAAACTTGTTAAAGGAGGAGGGTCCAAACGCGAAGTAGTTTTGTCTCCAAAGCTGGCGTCCACATGTTAGCTGAACATCCAGGGGCCCTGCCCAAACAGTGCAAGAATTAGGAACACCTCCCAAGACCCTGGTCAGTTATCCCAGCTCCCACAGACGAGCTGGACATTCTGATTGCGCCAGCTTTTGCCGCCAAGGGGCCAGTTCAGTCCGGATTGGATCGGGCAACCACAGGACTATATCATGAGTCACCCACTGGGACGTGACTCATACATCGAACTAGTTTGTAGTTGTACTGCAGCCAAAGTCTTGGATAGTTTGGGAGTGCAGCTACACAACTGCAGCTCAACCCTGGATTTCAGGCCTTTCTTCTAGTTTAAAAAAACAGGAGTTTTTGTGTGCGCAGCAGGAGCAACCAATGTTCCATCGTTGGGTTTCCTTATTTAAAGTCTATCACCTCCTCAAATTACAACCCTGGTGCCACTCTGGCCCAGGTTCCGCGGCAGCAGTGCTGCTAATGCCCCCGGCGGAGCCAACAACATCAGGAAAGGGTTTGAAAGGCTCCCCTAAAGGCAGCAGCATCAATATCTTACATTTATATAGTGCCTTTTATGTAGAAAAATGCCCCAAAGTGCTTCCTAGAAGCGTGATCAAAAAATGGATTCTAAGCCAGAGGAGATATGAGGAGGGGCGATTAAATCTTAGCCAAAGATATGGGTTTGACGGAAAATCTTAAAAGAGAGGCAGAGGGGAGTGCAACAACAACTTGCATTTATATAGCACCTTTAACATAGTAAAACGTCCCTGGGTGCTTCACAGCAGCGATATCAAACAAAATTTGACAGCGTGAAGGCACGGCTGCCACTGGTGGGGTGGAGAGGAGCAGGGCGAGTGTTCACAAGATGATTTCCAAAATAAACAGTAGTTGCCAACTGCCATTGTTTCTAGCCTAGATAAGCCAAGCCCTCAGCCCAGGCGAGCAATGCAGTTCATAAACTTACACTTATATAGCAGCTTTAACATAGAGAACATCTCGAGGTGCTTCACAGAGGAGAAAGGGATACTGAACAGTACTAGAAGAGTTAGGAGAGGTGATAAAAGCTTTTGTGAAAAGAAGGGGTTTGAGAAGAAATAAAAGAAAAAGAAAGGCTTGCATTTATATAGCGCCTTTCACGACCACGAGACGTCTCAAAGCGCTTTACAGCCAATGAAGTACTTTTGGAGTGTAGTCACTGTTGTAATGTGGGAGACGCAGCAGCCTATTTGCACACAGCAAGCTCCCACAAACAGCAATGTGATAATGACCAGATAAACTGATTTTGTTATGCTGATTGAGGGATAAATATTGACCAGAACACTGGGGATAACTTCCCTGCTCTTCTTCGAAATAGTGCCATGGGATCTTTTACATCCATCTGAGGGGGCAGATGTGGTCTCGGTTTAACGTCTCACCTCCGACAGTGCGGCGCTCCCTTGGCACCTCAGAGGAGGGCTTTACACATGGAGAAAGAAGCAGGCAGGCAGACAGGTTGAGGGAGAGAGCTCCAAAGAGCAGGGACGAGGCAGCTGAAGGTTGTGACACCAACGCCATTGCGGGATCATCTCAGCCAGAACCCAAAAGCACCAATCACAACTTTTTAAATGACTGTCCATGCAGTTTGTCCCCCTCCCATTTTCAGTTTATTTGTTCCCCTCTGCAGACCTCTCGAGGCACCATTCCCAGTTGGGGGAGGGGTAGAAAAGGTACACCAATGTTTCTCCGTTACCAGCCTCAGAGAGCAGCAAGACAGCAGCCTGTGTTTCCTCAGCTCTCCGTCATCGCTATCTCTCCATGGAGAGCCAGGGGCGCAAATCTGCCAACGACTGTCCCGTGGCACAGTGTTTCAGTACACAAGCTTTGAATGCAACATTTTTATTTAAGAATCAAATTCAGCCTGACTTTGAATATTATTGAAACAACTACACCCAGTCATATTCTAACAAACTCAACTCAAAGCTGTGCTCGGTACCTCATCCTGAAGAGCTGAAAGTGTCAGATTGTGTCAAAATGCAGATCAATGGCCACCGTTGTGTTGTGGGGTGGGAGGCGGAGGGAGACCAGGGATTGGAGCATACACCAACAGTGCATTTTAGACACAAGTCACGATATTTTTGCCTCCTGTAGGTTTTGTATTGCTTTCGTTTTATACCTTCACCTCCAGCTTTTTTCCATGTGTATATTCCACAACTGTATATCCCACACTGAATTCACCAGAGTTCCTGACTCTCCCTTATTCTGTCTACTTGGTAATCATCATCATAGGTAGTCCCTTGGAATCGAGGAAGACTTGCTTCCACTCTAAAAATGAGAACTTAGATGGTTGGACAGTCCAATACGAGAGCCACAGACTCTGTCACAGGTGGGACAGATAGTCGTTGAGGGAAGGGGTGGGTGGGACTGGTTTGCCGCACGCTCTTTCCGCCTCCTGCGCTTGATTTCTGCATGCTCTCGGCGATGAGACTCGAGGTGCTCAGCGCCCTCCCGGATGCACTTCCTCCACTTAGTCTTTGGTCAGGGACTCCCAGGTGTCAGTGGGAATGTTGCACTTTTCCATGGAGGCTTTGCGGGTGTCCTTGTAACGTTTCCGCTGCCCACCTTTGGCTCGTTTGCCGTGAAGGAGATCTGAGTAGAGCGCTTGCTTTGGGAGTCTCATGTCTGGTATGCGAACAATGTGGCCTGCCCAGCGAAGCTGATCAAGTGTGGTCAGTGCTTCAATGCTGGGGATGTTGGCCTGGTCGAGGACGCTAACGTTGGTGCGTCTGTCCTCCCAGGGGATTTGTAGGATCTTGCGGAGACATCATTGGTGGTATTTCTCCAGTGACTTGAGGTGTCTACTGTACATGGTCCATGTCTCTGAGCCATACAGGAGGGCGGGTATTACTACAGCCCTGTAGCCCATGAGCTTAGTAGTAGATTTGAGGGCCTGGTCTTCAAACACTCTTCCTCAGGCTGCACTGGCGCACTGGTGGCGGTGTTGAATCTCATCGTCAGTGTCTGCTCTTGTTGATAAGAGGCTCACGAGGCATGGGAAATGGTCCACATTGTCCAGGGCCATGCCATGGATCTTGATGACTGGGGGGGCAGTGCTGTGCGGCGAGGACAGGTTGGTGGAGGACCTTTGTCTTACGGATGTTTAGCGTAAGGCCCATGCTTTCGTACGCCTCAGTAAATACGTTGACTATGTCCTGGAGCGCAGCCTCTGTATGTGCACAGACGCAGGCATCGTCCGCGTACTGTACCTCGATGACAGAGGTTGGGGTGGTCTTGGACCTGTCCTGGAGACGACGAAAGTTGAACAGGTTCCCACTGGTTCTGTAGTTTAGTTTTACTCCGACTGTTGACTGTGAGGTGGAGCATGGCAGCGAGGAAAATTGAGAAGGGGGTTGGGGCGATGACTTGGTAATCACACCCACGGTAATAATCAGAGGTCAGAGATTTAAAATCATTGGCAAAAGATCTAGAGGGGGGATGAGGAGACATTTGTTCACTCAGAGAGTTGTCGTTTTCTGGAATGCTTTACCTGAGAAGGTAGTGGAAGCTGATAATTTTAAAAAGGAGTTGGCTAGGTACTTCAGGATGGGCAACTTACAGGGGGCACAGACAAAAAGCGGGGTTGTGAGACTAAACACAAGAGCCTTCATAGACACGATGGGCCGAATGCTCTCCTTCTGTGTTGTAAGTTGCTATGATTGTATGAGTCTGGTATCCAGGCAGCAGCACTGGTTGGGAAGGCAGTTTCCCATCTCAGGAATTTTTGACTCATCTTCCCACCATTGGAAAGGCTCCAAAGATCATCCCTCCACCGCCCCCGCCACCCCCCGCCCCCCCTCCCAAGAGGCCAGCATAGGCAGATCTCAAGACCCAGCACTAACTATGGACGGATGTCGAATGTCTCATCGCTTACCTAAGGAATGAGAATTAGAATAAGGAGGGGAAGTTACACTAAGACACTAGCTGCGGAGGTCTCAACGTTTAAGATCCTACTGCTCAAAAAAAGGAAATGGGCTCAGGTGATGCTGGAAAACTGGCACTATCAACATGTGTTATCCGACCGTTTGATGGGTCCACAGGGCGAGATCATCTTGTCCACACGCGGCTGAGTTACACATTCGAGATATTTTCGTTACTAAGGATCTCTCTATTAAACCTGCTGAGAACAAGTCAGAAGATGGGCAATACAATCAGAGTCCAGCAGATGGCCTCAGTCACGTTTTTAAACCAGAGAAATGGTCTCAAAAACCCCTCTCAAATCTGGTCAGTCAGGCGGCTGCTAAAGTTGATTGAAGACAGGCAAGCCAGATCAAGATCTGAAACAATTCGCTGTTTTGATATGTTATTGGATTTTTAAAAATTATGACAAGAAATACGTGAGAGATTTTTGAAAACAAAAGTAAAAATGGGAATTCTTACAAAAGGTCCCTAAAAATAAAAACAAAGTATGAAAAGTACAATCAACTTTAGCAAAGTAGCAGAAAGGGGCAAACCTGGGTCTAAACCAGGAGGGGAAAATGGTGCAAATGTATTAATGCAGCCGAGGTGTTTGAATGTGTTTGTTTATTTGGTAGTTTACTAACAGCCTCGGGAACCCAAGCTAAAAGAATGAGAGACTCAACAACTACCGATGTTGTTGGAGATAATGGGCTGGACGGCCATCTCTAACATTAAAAACCAAGTTCATAACAGCTCGACACGATCGGCACAAAACCTGTCTTCCTCTTTGGTGTCTGTTTCTTTTCAAACTGGGAGTCGAATCCATGTTACAAAAAAATCCAAATCAGACTTTGGAGACTTGTGACAAATGTGAATGGATTTTTAGCCATTGTGTTCATACATCTCACTTTCTACTTTCAGGAGTTCAGCGCTAACAAGAAGCAGAAGTTTGTGATAGCCGAAAACAACATTATCCAAATCCGGATTGATCAAACAGTCGGGCGAAGGCTCATGCCCTGCTCCCCGGTCACCCAGGCACTAAACCCTGGGCAGGTGTCCAGAGACCCGACCCATCCCCCCGGGGGACCAGGTGACTGAGAACGGTGCTTGGAACAGATTTTAACCGCTTTAAAAACAGAACGGTTAACAAATCCGAACGTGGTCCTTCGAAGGGAGCAGATTTTATTTTAAAAATAACCCAGCCCAATTTATACACCCCGCTTACACCCACCACACACACACACACAGGGGTTACCTCATCTGTCTGAAGATTACCGGAGCATTCGTCGGGAGAGGGGCATTGTTTTGGAGTGAAATGTATTTTTATAAACGCCACCCTTTGAGACACGGGCATGTGTTTGCGGAGCACAGAACGATCCGGGCTTTAACCCCCAGATCCGGGTCCGTAGCTTGGTCCTGGTTTACTTTATGGTTTACATAGAGAGCTTGGGGTTTCACAAAAGGAAGTTTAACCAACAATGTACCCGATGCAAAAAGGAAAGTGTTCGTGGAAAACAGTTCAAATTTAACTTAAATCTCAATAAATAAACGGATTGTAGAATGAAATAGGAAACAAAAAAAGAGAATTAAAATCTTGGGACAAGAAGGAAATTTGGAGTTTATCATAGAATCTTCACATCAGAAACTGACATTGCTCCCGGGAAATAGACAGGCATCAATATCATTAATGCGGGTTGTAACACTGCAGAAGTGCCGGGGTTTGTACTAACGGCAGACTCAGGACATCAGAATCCAGTAACTTCAAATATATGTTCAACTGTCGAGTGTGTCAGAAACCTGCATTTTTCTGCCATTTAAGAAATCCACATTGAACATCCTTAAAAATGAAGAATTTATGGGTGATACCCCCCCCCCCCCCCAAATTGAAACCTCGATTATTTAAATATTCCTGATCTTTGATCACTTTAATCTCGGATCTGGAACTGTTTAGAGTTTATGGCACAGCCCGAGTGAAGTCCCGGGTTCCTGTCGCAGAAAGCCCCCCAGGAGGGTAAACGGGAGAAGGAGAGGGAGAAGGAGAATGAGGGGGGGGGGGAATGGGAGGCATGAGGGGGAACGGGAGGAGGGGTGAGGGAGAGGGGGTGAGGGGGAACGAGAGGGGGTGAGGGGGAACGGGAGGGCGGGTGAGGGGGAACGGGAGGAGGGAGATGAGGGGGAACGGGAGCAGGGAGATGAGGGGGAACGGGATGAGGGGGAACGGGAGGGCGGGTGAGGGGGGTGAGGGAGAGGGGATGAGGGGGAACGGGAGGAGGGAGATGAAGGGAGGGAGATGAGGGGGAACGGGAGGGCGGGTGAGGGGGAACGGGAGGAGGGAGATGAGGGGGAACGGGAGGAGGGGGAACGGGAGGGCGGGTGAGGGGGGTGAGGGAGAGGGGATGAGGGGGAACGGGAGGAGGGAGATGAAGGGAGGGAGATGAGGGGGAACGGGAGGGCGGGTGAGGGGGAACGGGAGGAGGGAGATGAGGGGGAACGGGAGGAGGGAGATGAGGGGGAACGGGAGGAGGGAGATGAGGGGGAACGGGAGGAGGGGGAATGGGAGGGGGTGAGGGGGAACGGGAGGAGGGAGATGAGGGGGAACGGGAGGGGGTGAGGGGGAACGGGAGGAGGGAGATGAGGGGGAACGGGAGGTGGTTGAGGGGGAATGGGAGCGGGGGTGAGGAGGGTGAGGGAGAGGGGATGAGGGGAAACGGGAGGAGGGTTGAGGGGGAACAGGAGGAGGGAGATGAGGGGGAACGGGAGGGGGGGGGGTGACTAGCGGTCTTTGCTCTGAATTTCTCCCGTTTTGAGCCCGGATCCTGCTCACGTTCCCCCGCGGACATTAACTCCAGCCCCCGCTCACCTCCCGCCCACTCCCGGGCTGTCAGCGGCCGTGTTCCCGGGGGATTCCGGAGAGCCCGACAGGGAGCGGCCGCCCGTCCAGCCTCCGGGGGCCGGGACCCGGGGTTGACCAGGAGTCCCGGAGCTCGGTGCAGCTCCGCCCGCTGCCCTCCCCGGACGGACCCAGGGTCCCGGGGGTCTGACCCGCCAGCCCCCAGCCCCCAGCTCCAACAACGCCCGGGGAGCCGACAATCGGCTCCAATAACCCGACACACGGCGAGGCACCGCCGGGATACGAGCGCAGACTCACCCGCCGCCGCTCACCGTCTGCCGACACCGCGAGTGTGGGGGGTGGGGGCTGCTCGCAGCCACAGCCCCTTCCCACACCAGCAGAAACTTTTAAACTGACAGGGTTTTGTTTTACCTTTTAATCTGCAAAACTTTGTCCAGTGTTGGGATCGCCCTTATTACAGGTGGGGGGGAAGCTCCTTCGGATATAGAGGCTGTTTGTACTGAAAGTGGCAGAGCAGGAACCCGCTGCTCTCAATCTCAGATTCAAGCTAGAAAATCGGTATAAAGTTTTTCCCTAAAATTAAGGAGGCGAGGGCTGGGAGCCGCGCTCTCCAATGGGGACACAAGCTACCCAAAGTCAGGGGGCAGTCACTCCCTCCCTGCCCTGTACCTGGGCTGGGGAAGGCACGGTGATAGTGTGTCGGACACCTACATTTAACCCTAGCCTCCCCCGCCCTCAAACAGATTCTCTGCTTTTCAGCAGGTTAATGATGCCCTTTGGCCAAGTTCGCTTCAGGCGGGATCTCTCAGCCAGTGCCCACTGCGAACCATTATGGAATCGGGCTGGGCACGGAGGGGAATCGCCGGCTGAATCAAACACGGCGCAGTTTACAAAGCCGAATGGGCAGAGGTGGCTCAGGCTGTTGCAGCGGCCACGGGAAGCGATACGAAGCAGGGTGCGAGGCCGCGATTTCTGAGCGGGTGGGTTCCCAATCTCCGTCGTGCCATCACCGACAGATTCAGTGGGAAAGAACACCGAGCAGGTCACCCAGGCCACATGTTCCTGCAGCCTTGTGACCAGGAGTTGCTGGCAGGCTCCTGACCAGGGCATTTCTCAGCTGGGCCGGGGGCGGTGGGAGACGACAAAACAATCATTGAATGGATTCATAACAACCGCTTAAATTCACATTTTAAGTTCAGTCAACTATTATATTCATCAAAGTGAGGGATGTCAGTGCTGGGGAATGGGCCGTTTTCTATATCTGGGACCAGTGCCAGTATCGGGCACTCCCAAATGAGGTCCAGAGTAAAGCTTTCTCGACACAGCCCCATCAAGCATTCTGTGGTGAGGCGCAGAGTGGGTTAAATGCATTGTAACGCTCCCTGTACACTACCCCATCAAGCATTAACAAGTAAGGGGCAGCATGGGTTAGATGCAGAGTAAAGCTCCCTGTACATTGCCCCATCGATGTGCCTCAGCCCCAATCTCAAAGGTGTACTCTAATGTATCAACTTGACGATTTCTAGTTCCGACACTAATCCTGCTAGATTGCCCGTTAACATTGAATTAGCTTCAGTTTTGTGTTGTGGGCCCATATCCACTAGAATTGGGCTGAGAAGAGGTAGGACCCTTAAAGCCAGCCGCAGATAGAGCGGGCTTTCATCCTGTAACTCTAGGCTGTATTTGAAGCCAAGTGCCAGAGATGTGAGGAGCTACTGTTACTGCTCAGGGATTTTGCTCACTAAACAATGGGATAAGTTCCACAGGTCAGAATGATTTAACATGCTGCAGTTAGCAAAATTAAATATGAAGACAAATGAAAGTAGAACATCACTGCTGTGCATTTAACTCCCGACTGACAGGAATCTGTAGATTGCAGCTCGCTCAGAGAGTCCTTATTTAAAGTCAAATTGTAAAATGTATTCCACTTACCAAAGTTAATGCTCTTGAATCTAGTACAAAATTGCACTCGACTTAACAGGAATTCAAATATGGCTTTTCTCCTTTTTCAGTTTTTCCCTCACTGAGAGTGTTGATTTTTCTGCTGTCAGATGCCCTTTAGTACTTCGACCAAGTGACCATTCGACATACGTGTGCCTGGACAGTGGGCGTCAATAGGCTATTAGACTATAGAGGACACAACAGCAGAATCCAATCCGCTCCTCGCCCTATAAGCACACCCCACACTTCCAGCAGCAGTCACGGGTTGGCGGTCTGGAGTGGGAACCCTGCTCTGCACCCAGGGCTCGGAGACTAGTTGTAGCATTCCTCCTGACAACCGAGTTCGATCAGCTAACTCAGAACCTGGAGCCTGTCTCGTCTGTATGTTCTACCATAAATAGTGGGGGTAATATTCAACTTCGCCGCCTGGGCAGTAATAGAGCGATCGGATCGCTCACCCATTGCAGAACACATTCATTCCATTGATTCTATAGAACGAAACTCAGACGGGTTCTACAACAGGAGGTGAATGACTATATCAGGTTAAGCGAATTTGAAAATCACAACCAGTATTAACTGGATACTGATGGAGTCCATAATCGGAGTGTTAAAAAAAACTCACAAACATTTATAAGGTAAATTATTGCTTCTTGTAGAATCAATCCGTGGTTCTCAGATTCGATTACCTTCCAGTACTGATGATTCTTAAAGCCCATCGGCCTTTACTGCAAGAAACTGCTCTGCATTTCCCCGTCCGTATGGAGTGAGATTACAATAACATTTGATAATTTCTGCCGCCTTCGGTCTGCTCTGGTTTCTTTGCAACCTATTAGAAAGCAACCTATAGATGTAAGCGCCAAGTCTACGACATGTGAGCAGAACCGGATTAAGAGTTCTTGGCGCTCTAGTGGGTGGTATTACAATTCACTAAAGGGTGGGGGAACGAGCCAGTGTTCCCATTCCTGACCACTGGAGAATGACTCCTGCTGGAAACCGTGCATAAGTGGGAGTTGGATGAGGACAGGATTGGGCGCAGTTGTGACGCCCCTCCCAGTTGAATACCCTGCTGGAACTCACCGGCTCGGCTCGCGGATGAAGACGAGTTATTCGGCCAGTCGCTGTTGATCCCAGAGGCCGCACTGCAAGAGGAAGGGCAAGAATCTAGCAAAAAGAAGCAAGCGGTTAGACTGGGAATGTGAAGAGGCTGCATGTATCTCCGGTTGAGGGAAACACTTGATCCTTCTTTGCTTGGAACCAACACAGCGCTGAATAATTTCTCCTCCAAAACGCATCAATGTGTTTCCAGATTGCTTGAATTAAATCGTTTTCTGGGGCTGGGGGCTGCGGTTGAGATTCCTCCAGTTTAGTGCGTTGTATAATCCAGAATCACTGTTAATATATATAACACGGAATCATCACTCTAACAGCGCAGTGTAACTGGGATACATTCTTACATTCTGCTGCAGCCCATCTGGTCTTATTCCTAAAACCCACTTGCAGTGGGCGGTGCTGAAAGTTACTTTGTGACAGATGTAACAAGTCTGAGAGTCCTCTGGTATTACCAATCCCTGATGTGATGCCCCCCTCCGCCCCTCGGGACTGTGTACAACCTGAATGGATTTGTCAAAGGAGGACGGATAATTAAAAGTGCAACAGCTGCAAGGAGCGGAAACGCGCCCTGGAGGAAATGCAAGGTCCGGGACCAGTCCTGATCCTCGCGGTTGGAATGTGCACTAGAGCCTGCTGCTTTGATATCAGCTCCTGGCCTAATCCTCACCACCGCCTTAATGCAGCCTCCGTCTACATGTCATCCAGAAAGTTAATGGCTTTAACATTTCTCAACTTGATCTTACAGGAAGAATCGCTGTTTAACGACCGATGTGGTTTGTTACATTGTTTTCCGACAAAAATGCTCCAATAATGCATGTTAACCACATTCTAGCTTTAGCGAGACCACCAGAAAATACCACTGGGAATGTAACATTCCTTCTTTTAAAATAACGTTTTGTGTTTAGCAAGAGGAGATTTGTTAGTGGTGGGTAATGGAACTATGTTTCATTTCAGGTAGCCAGCAAGCTCTCCCAGGTAAAGCAGGAGTTAGATACAGAGTAAAGCTCCCTCTGCACTCCCACATCAAGCACTTTCATATCATGTACTTGGTGTTGTGCCTAGGCCCCAGTCTGCCTGTTTAGGTAGATGTTAAAGATCCCATGGTACTATTCTGAAGAGCAAGGAATTCTCCAGTATGTTGGATAACATTCCTTCCTCAGTCAAAACAGATTAACTGGTCATTTAACAACATGAACTCATTGAATGGTGGTGCAGGCTAGAAGGGCCGAATGGCCTACTCCTGCACCTATTTTCTATGTTTCTATGTTTCTGATAACAAATTGCATTCACATAGCACCTTCAACAAATAAGAAAATGTCCTGCGGTGCTTCACAAACGGGTGTAATCAAAGAGAGCTGAGCTGGAAGGGAGAGCTTAGCAGGGGCGACCATAAGCTTAGTCAAAGAAATGGGTCTTGAGGATGTTTTTGCAGGTGGACAGAAAGGTGAAAAGATTTAGAAAGGGCGTCGAATAGAACAAAGGTGACTGAATGCTTGGCTGTGAATGGCTAGGCAAAGGGAGAGGGGATGCATATAAATCTGGAATCAGAGGATAGGGCAATTTTAAGAGGATTATGGGACTGGAGGAGATTGCACAGATAAGGTCAGCAAGGTTTTATTAATCAGGACAAGAACTTTAAATGTGATACATTGGGGGATACTGAGTGCAGGGCCAGCAAGGACTATATGATGGGCACAAGGCATTTCAGGTGGGACAGAATGTGTGTGGAAGAGCTGGAGATAGGAGGTTAGTGAGTGGAGTATTGGAATAGTCAAGTCTGGAGGTGAGAAAGGGTCTCAGCAGTGGAAGGGCTGAGATAGGTGGTGAACGTGGGCAATGATGTTCAAGTGGATGTGAGCAGTCTTGGTGATGGATAACTGTGATGCCTGAAGCTCAAGCCTGGGTTGAACAGAATGCTGAGATTATGAATGGTCTGATTCGGCCTGAGAGAGTGGCCAGGGAAGGGAGTGGAGTTTATGACGGAGGTCGAAGAAGATGGCTTTGATTTTCTGTTGTTGAGCTGGACCAGGGTCAAGCAGGGCTGCATCATCGTCCCAACCCTCTTTTCAATCTTTCTCGCTGCCATGCTCCACCTCACAGTTGATAAGCTCCCCGCTGGAGCGGACCTAAACTACTGAATCAGTGGGAAGCTGTTCAACCTTCGCCAACTCCAGGCCAGGTCCAAGACCACTCCAACCTCTGTCGTCGAGCTACAGTACACGTCTGCGTCTGTGCACACACAGAGGCTGAACTCCAGGATATAGTCGACGTATTTACCAAGGCGTATGAAAGCATGGGCCTTACGCTAAACATTATTAAGACAAAGGTCCTCCACCAGCCTGTCCTCCCCACACAGCACTGCCCCCCAGACATCAAGATCCACAGCGTGGCTCTGGACAATGTGGACCGCTTCCCATATATCGGGAGCCTCCTATAAACAAGAGCAGGCATTGACGACGAGATCCAACACTGCCTCCAGTACGCCAGTGCAGCCTTCGGCTGCCTGAGGAAAAGAGTGTTTGAAGACCAGTCCCTCAAAACTGTCATCAAGCTCATGGTCTACAGGGCCATAGTAATACCCGCCCTCCTGTATGGCTCAGAGACGTGGACCATGTACAGTAGACACCTCAAGTCACTGGAGAAACACCATCAGCGATGTCTCCACAAGATCCTGCAAATTCCCTGGGAGGACAGACTCTCAAACATTAGCGTCCTCATCCAGGCCAACATCCCCAGCATTGAAGCACTGACCACATTTGATCAGCTCCGCTGGGCAGGCCACATTGTTCGCATACCAGACACGAGACTCCCAAAGCAAGCGCTTTACTCGGAACTCGTCCACGGCAAACGAGCCAAAGGCGGGTAGAGGAAACGTTACCAGGACACCCTCAAAGCCTCCCTGATAAGGTGCGACATCCTCACTGACACCTGGGAGTCCCTGGCTATAGACCGCCCTAAGTGGAGGAATGCATTCGGGAGGGCGCTGAGCTCCTCGAGTATCGTCGGCGAGAGCATGCAGAAATCAAACGCAGGCAGCGGGAAGGAGCATGCAGCAAACCAGACTCCCTGCCCACCCTTTCCCTCAACGACTATCTGTCCCACCTGTGACAGAGACTGGAGTTCTCGTATTGGACTGTACAGCCACCTAAGAACTCATGTGCTAAGAGTGGAAATAAGTCTTCCTCAATTCCAAGGGACTGCCTATGATGATGATGATGTTGAGCTGGAGGAAGTTATGACTTATCCAAGATGCTGCCAGACAGGAAGTGTTACACCATTGAGGTAGTCAAGGGATCCAGAGAAGTGACGGAGAAATGGAGCTGAGTATTATTTGCATACATGTGAAAACACACCATGTGCTTACAGATAAAGTTGCTGAGGGACAAAATATAGATGAGGAGGTAGGGGACACTCTTTGGGGGATTGCGGTAGTGATAACCTCATTGCTATTTGAGAGTTCTGTATTGTATAGGGTTAATCACATAGGGTTAATTCTGATATTCTGACATTTACAGTGTGTTTTCTGCTTCATGCCTCGTGGAATGTTGTTGATGCAGAGAGAGAGAGAGAGAGAGAGAGAACTTGAGGCGCACACCATCTTGTTTATGGGACAGTCGGTGCCTCGAGGTCTCATGCTTTGTGGAAGAACAGCTGGGGCCTTACAGATTAGGAGTTGGCCATAAGCCACATGCACCCATGTTTGTTCAATAGTATAAAGGAACGGAACTGTCCAGTAGTTCTTTGAACTTCACCTTGGACCGTGATTCGCGAGCGGTGTCGGGACCCCCAAGGCTCCTGACCAGCCATCGTTGTGGAGTTCCCGACGGGCCGAAGGCTGTGAGCTTTGTTGCATCTTATCATACTTCTCTTTTCTTCGTAAATTGTATTATGTTTCTTTTCTCTCAGTAAACGGTGTTTTATCTTTACTTCATTTGTCTTGTCTCTTATTTAACATTCATCCAGATCCCGAACCTGGATCTATTATTATCGATCCTAAACATTTTGGCGTAGTCGGCAGGGTCTGGTAAAATGTTTAAGAGAAAAGACAAGAAGCAGTCTCCTCCTGCGGGAGAGAAGTATAGAATACCAGGATGGAGCACAATGGATGAGGGTTTTGGCTCTCTTGCCAATGTGCTAGCCCGGTTTGGACCCCCGCAACATTGGGATACGCAGTTATTGGAACAGAGCAAAGATAGATCCGTACCCCACGCGGTACTGTCTCTCCTGGAGGAAGCAGGCTTCCCACAGGAGAAAAGTAGTCCCCCACAAATGGGATGGATTTTGTTGACAGCATTAAATGCAATGTGTAAACAACTGAAGGAAAGTGAGGCAGAAAACCTACAGTTAAAAAAAGCTGTTAAGGTCTTGGAAAGTCAAAACTCGACTCTGACTGAAGCAGTCCGCACTGCACAAGAACGGGCGGATAAAGCCAATGAACAATTAGAAACTTGAATATGCCGTCTGGCGACAATACAAAATAAAACGAAAGCCAGACGACGGAAATTACAGATGGATGGGTCAAAGGTACATGCATTGGTAGCTGGACCCACTTGGGATCCGGCTCGTTGGGACGGAGACATCTGGTACTCCTCTGACTCAGAATATGAGTGGACAGATGGAGAGGGGGGGAACGGGAGGAAACTAAAGTCCCTCCCCCATACGCTCCGAGCACGGAAGCTAGACCCCTTATGACAAATAAGACGAAACAGCAAGCTGGGGAACAGCCGGTAACCACTAGAGGGGTGCGTGACTTCACCACTAGTGAGTTACAAGAAATAGGGTCTCGATTTCACCAAAAACCCGGGGAATCATTGTCAGAATGGCTAACCCAGATTTGGGATCAGGGAACATCAGGCGTAATACTGAACCCCGAAGAGTTAACAAAAATACGGGCCACCACATCACAGCAGTGCTACGGAATGTCCAGGGCACAGGTTCGCTATGGGACGTGGTTACTATAGGGGTCCGGCAAAAATATCCCTCTGCCGTTGATTGGGAAGGGGAGGTAAAACCTTGGAATACTATAGCGGAGGGTGCAATACAGTTGCGCAACATGGCAACACAGGGAGGATTATATCACCAACCATATGGGGGCCAGATCAGGAGCTCTTTACGGCAGGAATGCGGAGCAGGCTGATGAAGTGTGGCCCTCCTATGATGAGGGGTGCGCTACTCGCATTATTGGGACCAGCCCAAGGGCAGCGGGTGGGGCACGCTTGCCTATTGTTAGGACAGTTAGAGGATGTAGAAGATAGTGTGCGAGAGTCGAGAACGGCCAATGTAGAGGGGGATCGGGATCAGCGACAAGGTTCGACCTCTGGGAAAGGTACAGGATCAGGAAAGACAAAAAAAGAATTACGCGGAGGGACATGTTCGCAGCTTTACTGAAGGCAGGGGTCCCCAAGGAAAAAATTGATGGAATCTCAACAGGAGCGATGTAACCTATGTGGAAGCAACGCTGTGTCCCGGGAACAGGGAAGGGTGAAAGGAGGGAGGTAAGGGAGACTAAGTCGGATAGTGATAAGTCTGCGGATGTGGAGAAACACCTCCCGCTAGCCTATACCCCAACGTAGAAGAGCTGTGGAAGGCTAGTAATCCCCTTGACTAGAAGTGTGGCCGGGATCCGGGAGTACTCCCCGTTAGAACCACATCAACCCAAGCTCCCGGGGACCTGAGGTCACACATTCCGATTACGATACATTGGCGGGGGGGGGGGGGGAACATACAAAGAGATGTTGCTTTACTAGGTACAGGGGCAGAAGTTACTATTATCCATGAAAATCCTAAGAAACACACAGGGACCCGTATGATGATCAATGGGTTCGGAGGGACAGAAACGTCCGCTGTCCGAACAACTATCAGGATGGCGTTGGGAAATGGGCCTCCGCGCTGGGTAACGGTCTTAATATCGGCAGCAAAGGAACATATTATTGGGATGGACCTTTTAAAGGGAACCACACACAACACCTCGTTCGGGCGATTCTCATTCGGGATACGGGCGATCACTGTGATTGCAGGGGAAGCAAAGTGGGAACCAGTGGTGATACCACGGCCATCGCGTATAGTGACTATGAAACGGTATTGAATACCTGGGGGACACAAAGAAATAGGGGAAACCATACAAGGGCTCTTGGAGGCTGTAATCATTAGACATGCGGTGTCCCCCTACAATAGCCCTGTTTGGCCTGTGCAAAAACCCGACAAAAGTTGGAGGATAACTGTGGACTACCGACAACTGAACAAATTTGCCCCTCCCCTGGCAACCGCTGTCCCAGATGTAGTAACTATAACAGAGCGGCTGTCTGAAGAAGGTGCGGAGTGGTATGCGGTAATCGACCTGGCCAATGCCTTTTTCTCTATTCCAATGGCGGAAGAATCCCAGGACCAGTTTGCATTCACTTGGGAAAGGAGGCAATACACGTTTAAACGCCTACCTCAAGGTTACCTACATAGTACATCCCTGTCTGAAGTAAAATTAAAACGGAAGATGGCTCAACCATGGCTAACAAGGGAAATTAAGGATAGTGTTAAAGCCAAAGAAGAGGCATATAATTTGGCTAGAAAAAGCAACAAACCTGACAACTGGGAGAAATTTAGAATTCAACAGAGGAAGACTAAGGGTTGAATTAAGAGGGGGGGAAATAGAGTACGAGAGGAAGCTTGCAGGAAACATAAAAGCTGACTGCAAAAGCTTCTATAAATACGTGAAGAAAGATTAGTAAAGACAGACGTAGGTCCCTTGCAGTTGGATTCGGGTGAATTTATAATGGGGAATAAAGAAATGGCAGACCAATTGAATAAATACATTGGTTCTGTCTTCACGAAGGAAGACACAAATAACCTTCCGATTGTACTAGGGGACAATAGGTCTAGTGAGAAGGAGGAACTGAAGGATATCCTTATTAGGCGGGAAATTGTATTAAGGAAACTGATGGGATTGAAGGCCGACAAATCCCCGGGGCCTGATAGTTTGCATCTCAGAGTGCTTAAGGAAGTGGCCCTAGAAATAGTGGATGCATTGGTGATCATTTTCCAACAGTCTATCAACTCTGGATCAGTTCCTATAGACTGGAGGGTAGCTAATGTAACACCACTTTTTAAAAAGGGAGGGAGAAAGCAAGTGGGTAATTATAGACCGGTTAGCATGACATCAGCAGTGGGGAAAATGTTGGAATCAATCATTAAGGATGAAATAGCAGCGCATTTGGAAAGCAGTGACAGGATTGGGCCAAGTCAGCATGGATTTACGAAAGGGAAATCATGTTTGACGAATCTTCTGGAATTTTTTGAGGATGTAACTAGCAGAGTGGACAAGGGAGAACCAGTGGATATGGTGTATTTGGACTTTCAAAAGGCTTTTGACAAGGTCCCGTACAAGAGATTGGTGTGCAAAATCAAAGCGCATGGTATTAGGGGTAATGTACTGACGTGGATAGAGAACTGGTTGGCAGACAGGAAGCAGAGAGTAGGGATAAACGGGTCCTTTTTAGAATGGCAGGCAGTGACTAGTGGAGTGCTGCAGGGCTCAGTGCTGGGACCCCAGCTCTTTACAATATACATTAACGATTTAGATGAAGGAATTGAGTGTAATATCTCCAAGTTTGCGGATGACACTAAACTGGTGGCGGTGTAAGCTGTGAGGAGGATGCTAAGAGACTGCAGGGTGACTTGGACAGGTTAGGTGAGTGGGCAAATGCATGGCAGATGCAGTATAATGTGGATAAATGTGAGGTTATCCATTTTGGTGGCAAAAACACGAAGGCAGAATATTATCTGGATGGCGACAGATTAGGAAAAGGGGAGGTGCAACGAGACCTGGGTGTCATGGTTCATCAGTCACTGAAAGTGGGCATGCAGGTACAGCAGGCGTTGAAGAAGGCAAATGGTATGTTGGCCTTCATAGCTAGGGGATTTGAGTATAGGAGCAGGGAGGTTTTATTACAGTTGTACAGGGCCTTAGTGAGGTCTCACCTGGAATATTGTGTACAGTTTTGGTCTCCTAATCTGAGGAAGGACGTTCTTGCTATTGAGGGAGTGCAGCGAAGGTTCACCAGACTGATTCCCAGGATGGCGGGACTGTCATATGAGGAGAGACTGGATCAACTGGGCCTTTATTCACTGGAGTTTAGAAGGATGAGAGGGGATCTCATAGAAATGTTTAAGATTCTGACGGGACTGGACAGGTTAGATGTGGGAAGAATGTTCCCGATGTTGGGGAAGTCCAGAACCAGGGGACATAGTCTTGGGATAAGGAGTAGGCCATTTAGGACTGAGATGAGGAGAAACTTCTTCACTCAGAGAGTTGTTAACCAATGGAATTCCCTGCCGCAGAGAGTTGTTGATGCTAGTTTGTTGGATATATTCAAGAGAGAGATAGATATGGCCCTTACAGCTAAGGGGATCAAGGGGTATGGAGAGAAAGCAGGAAAGGGCTACTGAGGGAATGATCAGCCATGATTGTATTGAATGGCGGTACAGGCTCGAAGGGCCGAATGGCCTACTCCTGCATCTATTTTCTATGTTTCTGTAGCCCTACCCTATGCCACGGATTGGTGACCCGGGACCTGGACATGTGCACATTGGCTCCTAATGTCTCACTGGCACACTACATCGATGATGTACCAATAAGGGGTCCCACCGAGGCAGTGGTGTCAGAAGCCCTAGTTACTTTAGTCCAACACATGCGAGACAGGGGCTGGGAGATAAATCCGAAGAAGGTGCAGGGCCCTAGCCAGACTGTCCAGTTTCTGGGGATCCAATGGTCTCGGGGTGAGCGCATTATACCCGAGCCTGTGAAGAATAAAATTCAAGAAATGGCCACCCCCACGAATAAAACTGAGACACAACGGTTTGTGGGACTACTGGGTTACTGCAGGAGACACATACCTCACCTCACGATGTTATTAAAACCGCTGTATGCCGTACCACGAAAAAAGGCCCACTTCGAGTGGGGAAAGGAACAGCAGGTGGCTTTTGATGCAGCCAAAGAAGCCGTAGCTCAAGCTTTACCCCTAGCCCCGCGAGTGCCTGGGCAGCCTTTTGAGCTACAGGTATCTGTTACCAATGATACTGCAGTATGGAGTTTGTGGCAGGTTCAACATGGCACTCGTATACCGTTAGGGTTCTGATCTAGAAAATTGACAGATGCTGCTACTCGTTACACTCCATTTGAGAAACAATTATTATCATGTTATTGGGCCCTAACAGAAACAGAAGGACAGACAGGGGACGACAAAATCAGTTTAAGACCAGACCTACCAATATTATCCTGGGTTCTCTCAGAAAATGAGACACACAAGGTCGGGCGAGCGCAGCAAAGCTCCATAGTGCGCTGGAAATGGTATATCGCAGACAGAGCAAGTAAAGTCCTGACCCTGCAGTACAGACTTACACGAGGCACATGCTGAAGTCAAGGTCACTCTGGACCTGCACCTTTATTTCACAGCTCTCGAGTGCCTCACTTGCCTGAGACCTGCCTTTATATACCTGTGTGGTACAGGTATGCAGTGTCTCCTGCAAGTGCACCCCTGGTGATAAAGTATGCTTGTGGTTACAGGTCATATCTAATTATAGTCATGTATAGCATGGTAAGATACAGTTATATACAGTAGTGTGAGATACATGACATCACCCTCCCCCAAGGTCTTATTGTCTTTGTAGATTCAGTCTCTCAGGTGGTCTACGCTCTCGCGTGGAGCGTCTTAGTTGTGGTTCAGTTGTTTGCCTTGGTGCCTGTTTTTCTTTCGGTGTGATTGCTGGTATCTCGCCTGGGCTGTCTGTTTCGTTCAGTATGATTGCTGGTATCTCGCCTGGGCTGTCTGTTGAGACTACCCTTTCCTCAGGTTGTTCCCTCTGTCTAGCCACCAGGTGTGGTGTGAGTTCCACATCGTAGTCTGCCTTTGGTTCTGCAGTGTTGTTGGTGAATCTACTTTTTACTTGGTCTACATGCCTCCGGCAGGTTTGGCCATTGTCTGGCAGGTTTCCTTCCTTGCCTGTTACTGTCCCTGCAAGCCATTTGGGACCCCTGCCATAGTTTAGCACAAACACTTTGTCCCCTATCTCATTCCACCTCCCCCTCGAATTTCAGTCGTGGTACTCAGTTAGCTTCCGGCACTTTGCCTCAACAATTTCATGCATGTCTGGGAGGATTAACGAGAGCCTAGTCTTTAAGGTCCGTTTCATCAATAGTTGCGCGGGGGGAACCCCAGTCAACGAATGTGGATGAGATCTGTATGCCAGCAGCAGTCGCGACAGGTGGCTCTGCAGCGTGGGACCTTGGATTTTTAGCATGCCTTGTTTAACGATTTGCACTGCTCGCTCCGCCTGGCCATTGGAGGCCGGCTTGAATGGTGCCATCTTAATGTGATTTATGCTGTGGTCAACTATAAAATCTTGAAATTCTGTGCTGGTGAAGCACGGACAATTATCACTGACCAATATGTCAAGAATTCCGTGCGTTGCAAACATGGTTCTAAGGCTCTCCACAGTGGTGGAGGTGGTGCTCGAGTTTAAAATGGTGCACTCAATCCACTTTGAAAATGCATCGACGACTACGAGGAACATTTTTCCCATGAATGGGCCCACATAGTCTACATGCACCCGCGACCACGGTTTGGTGGGCCAGGGCCAAGGGCTTAGGGGGGCCTCCCTGGGGGGCATTACTGAGTTGGGCACAAATGGTGCACCGTCGGACACAGAGCTCCAAGTCTGTGTCAATGCCAGGCCACCAGATGTGGGATCTGGCTATGGCCTTCATAAGGATGATCCCCGGGTGCTCGCGGTGGAGCTCCCGGACAAACGCCTCTCTGCCTCGCAAAGGCATAACTACTCGGCTGCCCCACATCAGGCAGTCTGCCTGTAGTGATGGTTCATGCATGCGCCTATGGAAAGGTTTGATCTCCTCGGGACAGGCATCGCGGGCCTCTGCCCAGTCACCAGTTAAAACACATCTTTTGATTAAGGATAACGTGGGGTCGCTGGTCATCCAGGCTCTGATTTGGCGAGCCGTCATGGGCGAACCTGTGGATTCAAAGGCATTGATTGCCATGGCCATCTCACAGTCCTGTTCGTCAGATCCTTCCGTGGTCGCCAGGGGTAGCCTGCTAAGCGCGTCGGCACAGTTGTCTGTGCCTGGTCTGTGCCTTATTGTGTAGTCGTAAGATGCCAGCATGAGTGTCCACCGCTGAATGTGCGCCGAGGCGTTGGCGTTTATTGCCTTGCACTCGGATAGCAGGGACGTGAGGGGTTTGTGTTCGGTTTCTAATGCGAACTTGGCCCGAAAAGGTATTGGTGCATCTTTTTGATGCCGTACACGCACTCGAGCGCCTCCTTCTCAACCATACCGTACCCGCGCTCCGCCCGCGAAAGTGACCTGGAGGCATAAGCAATGGGTTGTAATTTACCCGCATCATTGACATGCTGTAAAACGCACCCGACCCCGTATGCTGACGCATCACATGTAAGAACTAGCTTTTGACCTGGGTCAAAAAAGGCTAAAACACTCTTGGAACATAGGAGGTTGCGTGCCTTATTGAAGGCGTGTTCTTGGGTGTTCCCCCAAAACCAATCGCACCCCTTTCTGAGTAGCACGTGGAGAGGCTCCAGCAGCGTGCTCACGTTCTGCATAAAGTTCCCAAAGTAATTGAGTAACTCAAGAAAGGCGCACAGTTCCGAGACATTCCGGGGCCTGGTTTTGATTCTGTTGGGCGGATTCCATCAGCGGCAATCCTTCTGCCCAAAAATTCAACCTCGGGCGCGAGAAACAGACACTTGGATTTCTTAACACTAAGGCCTACCCGATCCAATCGACTTAGTACTTCCTCCAAATTGCGGAGATGGGAGTCGGTGTCCCTGCCCGTGATGAGTATGTCATCTTGAAACACAACTGTCCCCAGGATGGACTTGAGCAGACTCTCCATGTTGCGCTGGAATATAGCAGCTGCCGACCTGATGCCGAATGGGCATCGATTGTACATAAAAAGGCCTCGATATGTGTCGATGGTGGTGAGTAGCTTAGACTCTTCGGTCAGTTCTTGCGTCGTATACGCAGATGTGAGATCTAGTTTCGAGAAACGTTTTCCTCCAGCCAATGTGGCAAATAGGTCCTCCGCTCTGGGCAGCGGGTATTGGTCCTGTAGGGAGACTCTGTTTATGGTATCCCCACAGATTCGTACAGATCCATCAGGCTTCATGACGGGGACGATGGGACTTGCCCAGATGCTAAATTCCACGGGTGAGATAATGCCTTCCCGCAGAAGCCGGTCCAGTTCGTGTTCAATCTTTTCCCTCATCACATAAGGCACAGCTCTAGCCTTGTGATGGACCGGTCTGGCATCCTGTGTGATGTAGATTTTAACTTTAGCCCCTTTGAAAGTGCCCACACCTGGCTGAAAGAGATGTTCAAAACGACTTAGAACTGTTGAGCAGGAGGTCCGTTCCTCTTACGACATGGCGTGAACATCATCCCATTTCCAATTTAATTTTGCCAGCCAGCTTCTCCCCAACAGTGCTGGGAGATCTTCGGGGACAATCCACAGAGGAAGTCGGTTCACCGTCCCTTTGTGTGTGACTGAGAGTATGGCGCTGCCAAGGACTGGGACGATTTCTTTGGTATAGGTCCTTAGTTTGGTGTCGATCCTTGTGAGTTTTGGTCTGTTGCTTTTGTGCGGCCACAGCTGTTCAAATTGTTGGAAGCTCATGAGAGATTGACTAGCTCCCGTGTCCAGTTCCATGTTGATGGGTATCCCGTTGAGTAGGACCCTCATCTTTATTGGAGGCGTCTTGTTGTAAGAACAGTGGACATTGATCGGGTTGACCCACTGTGCCTCGGCATCCCGTGCAATGTTCCAACCGTCTTCTGGTCCGCTTTCCGACCCTTCCGATTCTTATACCAGCCGAGCTGCTGTTTTTCTGCACATGCAAGCCAGATGCCCTGTATAGTTGCAGTTTCTGCAAACAGCATGCTGAAATCGACACCCCCTTGTTGAGTGCCTTCCCCCACATCTCCAGTACAGACCGCTTCCATTGTTTCCGAAGGATGAGCTGTGTCTAGCTGATTTCTCTTGAGCTTCTCTCAGTCTGTAGTTGATTGCTCGCATTGTGGGTTGATGAGGTGTGAACGGCCATTCATGTGGCTCTTGATGGCTTCTGGTGCCACTGCCTGCTGTTGAAAGCCTGCTCTCCTGCCTATGTCTGTATGTGGGGGTAGCGGCTCATTTCACGCTGTGAACCCCTTGTTCCGATATTTCGTTAGTTGTCATACCCGCAGTATAGATCAACCTCGTTTCTTCTTCTCCTGCCAAGAATGTCTGTGCGACCAGTGCTGCTGCCTCTAGGGTCAAGTTCTTGGTCTCAATAAGCTTTCGGAATATGCCTGCGTGGCCTATTCCTTCAATAAAAAAGTCTCTCAGTACTTCTCTCCTTAGTTCATCGGAGTACTCACATAAACTAGCCAGCCTCCGAAGTTCCGCCATAAAGTCGGGTATGCTCTCGCCCACACAGCGTCTGTAGTTGTAGAACCTGTGTCTGGCCATGTGTAGGCTGCTTGCTGGCTTCAGGTGGTCTCTCACCAGTGTGCTCAATTCCTCAAACGACTTGCTTTCTGGTTTCTCGGGTGCCAGCAGGTCCTTCATTAAGGCGTATGTTTTCGAGCCACAGCTGATCAAGAGATGGGCTCTTCTCTTGTCTGCCTTAGCGTTGTCCAACCAATCTTTGGTTACAAAGCTTTGCTGGAGCCTTTCTATAAAGTCCTCCCAATTGTCTCCAGCATTGTACTTCTCATCTGAGCCATTGATAGCCATTCTGTGGATTCTGTGATCCCGTAACTCGTCGCCACTGTAAAGTCCTGTCCCCTCAGTACAGACTTACATGAGGCACATGCTGTAGTCAAGGTCACTCTGGACCTGCACCTTTATTTCACAGCTCTGGAATGCTGCACTTGCCCAAGACCTGCCTTTATATACCTGTGTGGAACAGGTATGCAGTGTCTCCTGCAAGTGCACCCCTGGTGGTAAAGTATGCTTGTGGTTACAGGTCATATCTAGTTACAGTCATGTATAGCATGGTAAGAAACAGTTATATACAGTAGTGTGAGATACATGACAGAGCAAGTAAAGGAAAAGAAGGAATCACCCGACTACATGAGCATGTGGCTGAATATCCACAAACAGCTGAGAGTGAACTTACGCAGCCGTCTGTCAGTTTAACCAAAGAGTCACCGATCTCCTGGGGCGTGTCTTTTGAACAGTTAACACCTGAAGAACGTAGCGATGCCTGGTTCACAGATGGCTCAGCGGTCTGGCGAAACGGCTTTCGGCAATGGCAAGCCGCTGCCTTCAATCCAAAAACCCAGACAATTGTGCATGATAAGGGCATGGGAAGCTCCAGCCAGCTAGCAGAACTAGCAGCTGTAGTCCTTGCGTTAGAAGAGGAACAGCAACAAGTACACATATATACTGACTCATGGGCAGTAGCCAATGGCATGGCGAGCTGGATGGAAAACTGGCATCAACATAACTGGCAAATAACTGGGAAAGACTTGTGGGGAAAGCACCTATGGGAACAAATATGGTCCAAAGCCCAGAAGATGAAAATAACTGTATATCATGTGGACGCTCACATGAAAAACACTTCAAAGACCTCTGAACATAATAACACCGTTGATTATATAGCCCGGGTACAGGCTGTCAAAGAGGCGGAAGAGGAAGAATATGGTATAGGCAAGTGGGCCCACCACAAATCTGGACATTTGGGCATTCAGAGTACAATACAATGGGCACAAAATAGGGGGTTACATTTGACTACGGACGGTGTTAAACAGATCATAAACACCTGTGAAATTTGTCAAAAGGTGAAGCATTTTCCCTTACAACGACAACCTGGTGCCCATATTAAGAGAGGGACTCAACCAGCACAAATATGGCAAGTTGATTATGTAGGACCTTTACCATTGCAACAACGGTTCCAATATTTGCTCACTGCTGTTGATACCTATTCTGGACTTTTGATAGCTTATCCAGTGACTAAAGCAAATCAACAAAGTACGATTAAAGGACTGGAGAATTTAATCACATACTACGGTGAGCCAGCAGAAGTACAGTCCGATAATGGGTCGCACTTCACAGGTCAAACAGTGCAACAGTGAGCGGTAGACAACGGGATCTATTGGATGTTTCACATACCTTACTACCGCAAGCTGCAGGATTAATAGAACATATGAATGGACTACTTAAGCAACAGATTAAAATATTAACTCCCACTAACATATTGCAAGGGTGGTTAAAGGTCTTACCACAAGCAGTGCACAATCTGAATCACCGACCATTGCGGGGGGTGGGGGGGGGGGATGGGGGGAACTTCCATAAGCCACATGTTAGGCAAAGTTAGTGTCCCTACTATTGAAAAAGAAAATCAGACTCAGGACACTGTTTGTGAAGGAGGAAAAATGTGGGTGCAGTACCCCCAGAAACCCTTACAAGCAGGGGAAATCTTAGCGAAAGGAGAAGGAAACAATTATTGGGTGCTCCTGACTGGTCAATATATTCCTCTCTGTGTTGACAAGGGTAAATTGACTAAACGGGGCTGAATTAATATACTTATGCTTCCTCCAACAGGAATTCTGCCCAAAATGGCGACTTACCAACTTGTGCTGGCAAGTCTCTGTGTCTCGTTATCTGTGACTGTGCTTCTTCCATCCTCAAACACAGCATGGGATGGCCGTATAGGGTGACGGTTAGCTAACACTGATCGTACGCAAGACAATTTTACCTGTCCTTCCGGTCAAGCCTGCACTATAGGACACTGGAGCATCACTTGTGACACATGCAGGTGCTGGGGAGGCCCAGGACAGGTGATATTAACAGTAAGCACGGGGGCCAACATCACGTTATCAATCAAGTGGCAAAAAGATATGACAATGATATGCAATGTGCACTCCAATGTGTCGTTATTGCACAAAGTCACATGGTTAAGGAGTTGGGCCCGCAACATTACGTCAAGCAATGACACTATGTCAAGCGAATTTAAGTTAAATGCGTCTCTATGGTATGGATGTACAAATGCCTCCGTAATCACTGGTAGGGGGATAATGGGTCACTTTTGGTCAATGCATGTAGTTAAGCATTCTAAGAGCCCCATGGATCATTTGCAACGACTACACTCTACATGTACACCTGTGCTTACATCCCCACCCATATTAAATCGCACACTACAAGTCCGGTATGTGGACAAGCTGTCTGACACTTGTAATATAACAACAATTAAAGCAAATCTGAAAACGTCAGTGAGACAAAGGCGTGATTTTTAGCCACAATATTAGGAGGCGTAGGAACAGGAATAGGAGCATTAAACTCTATGGATATCGAGACCTTACAAAACAAAATACAAAAGGTAGGGAGACTCACTGGAGATGCAATTCGATTGCGAAATGCATGGGACAGAGGTCTCACTGAACAGATGTTTTCTAGATGGCTGTCGGACGTAATGCGGTGGGAACACATAAATAAAACTACTCAAGAGATACGGAGTGTCACCGGGCGGCAACAAGAATTAGATCATCACACACAATGCATGTTTGAAGAAGTAACCCGGCAACTATTAAGAGCCGAGTTAGAACGTATTGCCATGTCAGGGCATGCAAATAGTTGGAGCAAAATATTCCACTTCGGCAATAGAAATCTAGGGGTAAAACCTGATATGCAACATACACATTGTGATGACCAGTGGTGTAACTTTACTATGAGAGTAGTCAATTATCACAAAAACCAACATTTGGTGCCAGTTTATAGTGCTTCCCCACCTCTATGGCCAAAATCTGTGGGTACCCGAGTTCAAGGGTGGATGGATTGATGCTAGCAATAGAACTCACCAAGCTCAAGATTGTCAAATATGGCCTTTTGGTATGGTGTGTCCTTTGCACACACCTGTGTTTGAACCTTGCTCCCGACAGCATACAGCGGGAATATGTATTTGGACACTTGTACCATACAATGATACAATTTTACATGAAATCGGACAGAATCATGTTTGTATTACTAGTGTCTATCCCATTTATCTTGACGGCGCCCGTAAAGATCCTCCTCTAAATGCTTGCTTTAAAGATGTGTATACCATATATGACCTTCATTCTAATAGGTCATATCGATTGGGACGATGGAAAAATGTTGTGTGACATCGCACCATCCTAGGCATTACTAACCTTCCTCCCACTGTAGACCTAGCTTGTTTAGCTCAATTTCTAAAAGATAACCAAAAGGTCACTGACGAATTGAGCAAACGAGGGCATACTCTTCATACTCTGCAAGTTGCTATGAGTTACAGTGAAGGCGCCTTGGTCAGAGTTGCGACAACAGTCACTGACCTTACGGTACACCATTGGTGGGACACCTTTTACGGATGGTCCCCAAAAACATCTGCCGCTTTGAAGCTGTTAATACATCCTATCGTTGTTTTACTCATCGCGTTATTACTGATATTACTGCTCGTATGTATTCTTTGGTGTAGATTGCGGGCGGTGCTTGCGCATACTCAACGTGTAATTGATGCATTACGCCTTCAACTCGATTATATTACATAGAATGTCTAAATATCAAGGGCTGAATGGCCTACTCCTGCACCTATTTTCTATGTCTAAGTCTATGTCTAACAACCACTGCACTTCAAATAATTAATTGTATGTGAAACATTTTGGGACATTTCTGAGACTTGATAAGTTCAAATCTTTCTTTCATGAAATATATTTTATATTTCACCGAGATTATGTGACAATTGAAAACAGACAGCACTTAAAAATATATTTAATCAGTGTGAGTCTGCACACATCACATTATATTCAGCTGTCGAACACTAACCAATGACTCCTGATAAAAAAAGTACACATATGGACATTGGACTAGGGCAGATTTTGGCTAAACTGTACTGCCATCCACAGTCAAACAGGCTGCCCAGTGAAAAAATGGCACTTAGGTTAGATCTGGACCAGCACCTATGGAACTGTACCCACCCCTTAGAAGAGGAGGGAGAATTGGACCCAAAAATTGGAGTTAGCCTTTATTACAAAAGGATTGGAGTATAAGAGTAAGGAAGTCTTACTGCAATTATATGGGGCCTTGGAGAGACCATGACTGGAGTATGGTGTGCAGTTTTGGTCTCCTTACCTAAGGAAGGATTTACTTGCCATAGAGGAAGTGCAACAAAGGGTTGCCAAGCTATTTCCTGGGATGGGGGGGATTGTCCTATGAGGAGAGATTGAGTAGACTAGGCCTATAATTCCCTGGAATTTAGGTGATCTCATTGAAACACATTATATTCTTAAGGAGCTTGACAGGGTAGATGCAGGGAGGATGTTTCCCTTGGCTGGGGAGTCTAAAACTAGGGGAGGTCACAGTCTCAGAATAAGGGGTCGGCCAATTAATACTGAGATAAGGAGAAAGGGCCCTAGTTACGCCCGTTTTTCACGCTCGAAAGTGCGCCGAAAAAAAACTCCGGTATTCTCCGGCTCCTCGCAGGTCTTCAGCAGCTTGGCGCGGCGCGCACAGAACAGTGGGGGGCGGAGCCAGACACTCGCACCGATTCTACAAGCAGTGGGGGGTGGGCCTAATTTAAATAAGGCAACGTCGTGCCGGCAACCCTGCGCATGCGCGTTGGAGCGTGCGCACACGCGCATTGGGAAATAAACATTGGCACGCGACCATTTTTAAAGGGACTAGAGGAAAAGTGAAGATTTGTCTCGTGGACCCCTGGAAAGGCTTGTGATTTAATTTTAGTGATTTTTTTGTGTGTGAAGGAGTGCTTTTAGCAGCACTGTTGAATAAATCACCTGCTGAAATCAGTGAGTGCAGCTTTTCACTGCTAAACTTGCAGAACAGGTGCTGCATTGGTGCATGCAAATTAAGGACTGTGTGTTTTGAGAAATAAGAGTGTCAATTCAACTTTGCAATGGATCAACGTCCACCAAGAATAAAGAATTTCTTTCATGAGGAAGTGGAGATATTAGTCAACGTCATTGAGCAGAGATGGCAGGGGCTGGATACCAGCAACAGAGGTCGCATAAAAGTGCCACCAAAAGAAATGAAGAAACGCTGGAACTAAGTTGCAGAAGATTACTGCGCAGTGGTGCATACCATGAGTTCTGGAAGCCAGTGTAAAAAGAAATGGCACGACCTTGGTCAAGTAGTGAGTGTAAATAATATTTTGCCATTTTTTAATGTAATCGTAATTGTAACATGACTATCTGTATGTCCCACCTCCCACTCTGTAAAAAGTTATATTTTACTCTTTGCAAAAGAAATTAGCCCACAACAAAAGGGAAGCAACTCGGACAGGAGGAGGCATGCCCAATCTGCATCCACTGACACCCTTGGAACAAAGGGTAGCTGCCATGATGAGTCGTACATGGAGAAAAGCAATCAGTACAGCACAAGCTGGGCCCGCACGCAAGGAAGAGGGTAAGTCCTGAAAATGCATCGTGGCCCTTTAAATCAACCTGCTGCCTAGCCTGCTATGTGTGAAAGTACTCATGCCACCCATCCGGCCCCCTCCCTTGCTGTTAAACATTTGACTGTTCTGATATATTTTGCAGAACATGATGATGATGATGATGATGACGATGCTGCTGCTGCCAACCCTGAGGATCCTGAGGATACAGAACAAGAACCAGTACAACCAGATGCGGACGAACCAGACTGGATGATGGCAGCGATGACTGAAATGTCTGCAGGGGAGAGCTTCCAAATTAATGTTTATGAGCCCCCATCAAGGGGCATCAGAGTTTCAACCCTTAGCATAGGTTCTGGTTCTACCTTCTATGGTTTTGATTCCAATGTTGCAGGTCCCAGTGGTGCTGCTGGTATAATGCAGCATTCTACAGTCAGTGCACTACCGTCCGAGCCCGCGCCTTCCACTTGCATAATTTCTGGTTCTACCTTCTATGGTTTTGATTCCGACGTTGCGGGTCCCAGTGCTGCTGCTAATATCATGGAGCAGTTTACACCCATTCACCCATCATCCCAGCCCACGGCTCACACTCGAGTGCTGTCATTTGGACCACCGAGCGTCCCACCGTCCCAGCCCGAGCCTCTCTCTCTAGTTCTGCCATCTGGAACACAGAGCGTCCTACAGTCCCAGCCCGCGCCTCCCTGTGTAGTGGTGCCGCTTGCAACACCGAGCGTCCCACCGTCCGTGCCCGCGCCTCCCAGTGTAGTGGTGCCACAAGGCAGACCCAGGCAGTGGAGAAGGAGATTGGAGACACGCTCTCCTGAGATGCAGCATGCAACAGATGCGGCTCAGGTTGTGGCATTGGGTATGGAGACCAATGAGCTTACCCGATCACTCATCGGTGGCGTCAGTGCAGTGGGTGAAGAGTTGACGGTCCTGACGGGAGAAATAGCAGTAATGACACGGGAACTTAGGGAGGGAATGTCCGAGGGAGTGCAATCGACGGCACAGGCCGTCAGGGAGGGCATGCAAGTGTTGGCAAAGGCCGCCCGGGAGGGCCTGGTTGAGGTAGCTGCTGCAATAATAAGGGCACACAGCCCGGCCAATCAAATGACACCCCCATGAAGAAGTGAACATTCACTGAGATATGGATGAGACATGGTTGCAGCCTTTCTTTGCTGCTTTTGTTCTTGTTCTTGATGTAGCTGCAGTAGCGTTTTTCACATTGAAACTGTTTTGTAAGTTTTGTAACTTTACAACTTGTAAGTGATCTTAGGGTTTTTAAGTGATCTTATAGTGTAAATGCTCTCACATTTTGTATCTTATTTAATTTTGCACCTAAAAAGTGATCCTGAAGTTTGTGTATTCTTGAGGGTGTAAGATTTTTCACATTGAAACTGTTTTGTAAGTTTTATAACTTTACAAATTATAAGTGATCTCAGGGTTTTTAAGTGATCTTATAGTGTAAATGCTCTCACATTCTGTAACTTATTTAATTTTGCATCTAAAAAGTGATCTTGAAGTTTAAGTGATCTTAAGAGTGTAAGATTTTTCACATTTAAATTGTTTTGTAACTTTTGTAACTTTACAAGTTTATAAGTGATCTTAAAGTTTTTAAGTGATCTTCAAGAGTCATATTAAAAAGTATAGTTTGATACAACAAATATTTTATTACAGTGATGTTAACTTTTCAATAAAATATTTTTTCATTAAAACTGTTTCATGTTCCATTAACACACCACAACGTAGGAACAACTGCAAAGAATAAACATGTCCATGCGCAACAGTGGTCGCAGAGCCCTCAGGCATCAGTAGTTGAAGCGTTCACGGATGAGCTGCTGGCGCAAGGCTTGAGCAATCGTTAAAGGGGCACGATGGATGGCCCTCCTCCGACCTCGTGCTCCGGCATCAGGCACTTGAATGCTTTCCTGATCGTCGTCATCATCCACATCCTGCTGTTCCGTAATATTATCATCATGCACTGGACCCTCACGTGGGTCTTCGGGTTCCACTACCAGCTCCTGCTGCCTCATGATGGCTAAGTTATGAAGCATGCAGCACACAACAGTGAAGTGACCGACAATCTGAGGAGAGTATAGCAAGTGTCCTCCAGAATCGGAATCGCTGTTTCAATATGCCAATGGTCCTCTCAATGATGATGTGCGTCGCAATGTGCGCCATATTGTATTGACGGTCAGTTTCCGTCCGTGTCATGTGTAGGGGCGTCATGAGCCAGGTGGTCAGACCGTACCCTTTGTCTCCCAGTAGCCAGCTCTGCCCTTCTGGCTGTTGCTCAAACATGTCAGATAGAATGCTGTCGCGTAGGATGAACGCATCGTGGGTGCTGCCAGGGTATCTCACATCGACTGACATGATGCGCTGCTTGTCGTCACACTCGAGCTGCACATTGATGGAGTGGAAACCTTTCCTATTTCGGTACTGCTCAGAATCCTCCACAGGTGCTCGCAAGGCTATGTGGGTACAATCAATGCAGCCTGTACCTTTGGGAAGCCGGCAATCCTGAAGAAGCCCACAGCCCTCTCATGGATCGCTTGTGCGGTCATTGGGAAATTGATGAAGTCATTCCTTCACGCATACAGTGCAGTCGTGACCTGGTAAACGCAGCCATGTATTTGCACGTTGAGAAATGGCACACACATCTCCAGTTGTAGCCTGAAACGATCCCGAGGCATAGAAAGAAAGTGCAGCTGTTACCTTCACTGCAACAGACAGGGCAGTTGGCGTTTTGCTTCTGGGCTGCAAATCTGCTCTCAGCATATCACAGATCTCAGCGACAACTTCTCTACGGAAACGCAGCCTTTTGACACAATCAGCCTCGCTCATGTCCAGGTACGAGCACCTGGCTCGATATTGTCAATGTGGGTAAGGTCTCCTGCCCATCAACCTACGGGCTATGACGTTCCTGTTGCCGTGAGCTCTAATCAATTCTCTCCAATGCAGTGAATTGATGGCGAACCATTGCATAATACGTGGTGTTGACAATGCAGCACACATTCTGCAAATTTAAGTTTAAAAGTGTCTATGTGGCTGCCTCTCCCTGTCCCTGGCCTACGGGCCTAAGTCTCCCTTGCAGCTCGAAGGCTGCTTGATTGCTGTGTCTTTGGCTGCCGTCCAGTCACTGACAATGCCCCTATCCCGTGGCCAAATGGCCTCAGTCTCCCTCACAGCTCAAAGGCTGCTTGATTGCTGTATCTTCGGCTGCCGGCCAGCCACTGACGCCGCCCCTATCGCGTGGCTGAATGGCCTTAGTCCCCTTCGCAGCTCGAAGGCTGCTTGCTGTATCTTCTGCTGCCGTCAAGCCACCGACGCCGCCTCTATCGCGTGGCTGAATGGCCTTAATCCCCTTCGCAGCTCGAAGGCTGCTTGTTGTTTCTTCAGCTGCCGTCCAGCCACTGATGGAAGGAAGGCAGGCCTGCCTGAAGCACCGCAGCTTGAAGGCTGCTTGCTGCTGCTGTTGGGCTGCCGTCGAGACACTGACGCCACCCCTATCTCCAACAAAGTGAAACTGTTCTAACTGACTAGAACTGGAGCAAACTAAATGCCGAGAATTGCAATTTCTAAGATACTCCATTCTAAACCAGTTGCTCCAAAAAAACAGGAGCAACTCAGGCCGAAACTTGGGCCCAGAGTGGTGAATCTTTGAAATTATCTACCCCCCCGAGAGCTGTGGATGTTCAGTAGGAATATATTCAAGAGAGAGAGATCGATACATTTTTGGGTGGAGTTGATGTAGATCAGCCATGATTTTATTGAATGGTGGAGCGGACTCAAAGTGCCGAATGGCCTACTACTGCTCCTATTTCTTATGTAAAAATATATTCTGAAAATAGGGATATATTCTGAAAATACTTTAGGTTTGTTAGTGTCCCTCTACTTGGGGGGTGGGGAAGAGGGCAGAGGGAAGGAGTTTTTCTGAAGTCCAATCCACTGTTGTCTAATCCTGTGTTGATGCGATGGGTCATATGGTAAAACTTCTGATGCCACCAACTCAACATTTTCAGCTCTCTTCTGCCCACATTTCATTTGCTATACACCAACTCATCCCCTTTCTCTCACATGTACTGGATATGGCCAGACCCTGTAACCGTCCGTTGCTTGAGAAGGTGTTGGCAGGAGGTGGGCAAAGCTGTTGTGCAGACACCGATACTAGTTCAGGAGCTGGGAGAATCCGAGAGGCACAGTTGAATCCACATTTATACCTTTATTTCAGTAAACACAGTACCATGCTCATTGTGAATGGATAACAGTATCGATTTTTTCTCTTGAAAAAACATGTTACTCAATGTCATTAATAAACATACCAAAACATGTTGGATTTACCAGTCAGGTAGAAATCTCCAACCAACATTACCTGGTTCCTGAACATGAAATGGGCAGAGTTCCAAACCTGCATATGCTTAAAATAAAACCCCATTTACTGAGGCAATTTTATGTCAGTTTTTAAAATCGATTATTTAAAAAAATAATCGAGTGTTGAGTGTCACAAGCTGATAGGTCCGAGCCCAGAATAAGTCGGGGGTTCACTCATTCATATTCTCCGTGTCTAGGAAGCTCTATTTCCAAACAGTTTCTAAACTCACAAAGTTACATTGCCAAGATTTCTCTTCCATTATGACAGCACAGTAATGTATTCAATCGGGTGTGTGGTTACAGTAACAAGAGTCTGGTATAAGGGAGATCTTATGACTAACAATTATGATCATTTCAAATAGTTTAATTTAAGTTTACTTTTTTAATATAAACTGGAAAACACAAAACATAACCAGAAAAAAATATGTTGATGGCCTCAAAGAAAATAGGCAGAAAGCGAGGAAGGGGCAGATAGCAGTGTATCTATGTATCTGGACTTTGCTTTCCACAGAAAAGCAAAAGAAAGCTCCCCAATTGATCAATTGGCAGCAAATTCTACGCATGACTGGAAGGAAAGATATGCAAGAATGAGATTAAGGATAGTAGCATTTTCCGACGTATATGCATACTGCCTAAAAATATCCTTTACAACATCACATATGCTGCCATTGCAACTCTAACTGGATCGCAGCAAGGTCATATCGATTTATTTAAAGGGGCACGTCTGCATATTGTTCTTACAGAAAATAGAAAAGAATCGGACTTAGTGATGGAAAGTGTGTGAGAACCATAGCTAAAGAGGCAGAAACAATGAGAGCAGGAGGCAACTCAAGATACAAACTTAAAACAAAAAACTTTTGTCCTTAAGCCATGTTATGGCGAATCAATTAGTATTTCCAAAAATCTACAGTGTGACGTAAATGTTGAAATCACATTCACAGACAAGTGTCATTTGATTTCATTAGTCATGTGGACCAATCACAGCACAGCTTCCTATTCTCATGTATCTCAATGTTAATGAATTATATTATGAAATGTGATGAGCACAAGTCAAAAATTGAAACATAACCTCAAGCTCCCCCTTTACCTTACAGATTTTAGAATCCCAATATTTAATTCACTTTTTTTCCCCATATGTAGTCCTTTTAAAAAAGCCACGGTTAGGAAGAGCAATTATGAATACCTATTTTTTCAATTTTGTTTTTAATGGGAGATGTTCCCTAGCATTGCTCACAGTAAATCAGAGCGTGCACTGTTTAAGGACACAATGTATTTTAAATTTATTATTCCACTGCTAAAGTGCAGCTGTATGTAATTGGGTATCCTTTTAAGACTACAAGGTCGAATTGTTATGCCTAGCTGTGATCTTTTTAGAGGCTAATTACTCCTGGGCAGAGCCCGAGGTAATTTTCACCCCCATTCATTTCAGAATATGGTGAGGCTGGCAAGGCCTCATTTATTGCTCATTCCTAGTACCTAAAAGGTAGAGACATGTAGGATTTGAACTGTCTCTTATGTGCTAGTCTAGGATCAGAACCACTACATTGCTCTATCTCAATAAGAGTTTTTCTGGAGAAATAATTCCTTTGTTTCTCTTTTTAAAACTTTCTATTTTAAAAGTGTTGCCTAAATTTGCATGTTTAGCACTTGAAGGTCACAATTCAAAACTTTGTATATATAGTTTTCGGTTTTAAATTGTGAGGGATGGGGTGGGGGCTTAATTCAGAATTGTATGGTAGCTGAATTAACATACGAAATAAGACTTAAAAACACAGGATATATCAGCAATCTGAGCATTTGCACTCAGTCTTTAGAATTTCTGCAAGGCAGTTGCTTTAATGAAATACCAGTATGAGTTAATCAAATTATAAACCGAACAAAGTACAAAACCAAAATTATATTGAATTGTCATAATTCTAAGTAACCATTGATTTTCTGTGTAGAAGGGGTGAAAATTTAACAGTTCTGACTCTCCATGGGTAAAGTTGCATAGATGACATTAGCCATCTGGTATCTCACCAAAATAGCCATTATTAAGGTGTGATCCGACGGTGAGCTTCAGCAAGTTATTTCACTATGCAGAGCATCAGAACTGAGCTTAACCTGGTCCTCAGCTACTCACATGCACTTTCCAATAGGATAGCTGGTAGCGGTCTGAATTAGAAATACTGGATTAGTTTTCTCTTAACCCAATAGTAGTACCTGCAGTGCAGCCTTAGCCAAGATCAGCCAACTCAGCAGAGACCAGGATTGGAATCTAGGACCTTCCAGTAGAACTTGGTATCACCCTCAGCAAGCAGCTTAATTTATCAAGTGGATACTTCCTCATTTATTATTGATGCTGCTTTGATTTAAGTTCAGCAGTTTGTAATGTCAGTCAACCTACTCTATTGATAATAAATAGCTGATGTGAATAATCCTGTGCCAGCAATTTCCCTTTCAAAATTGCTTTATAAAAGGGCCCTTGCAATCAGCTCACAGCTTATAGGTAACTCTCATTCACTTTCATCTCTAATTGAGTGTTTTTGTAGTGACTCACAGGCTCTCCATTGCCACGCAGCACCAATCTCAACTAATAAGGCTTGCTGAGGAATGGAAGACTTCCTATTTTGTACATCCGTTACCCAGTCAGTTAAAGGAAAAGGGCAGTATGAAGGTGGATGAGGAGACCTCAGCAGCAAAATATATATTCAGAAGTCTGTTTCAGCAACCATTTACTTCAACTACCTGCTCTGTACAGACATACACCTCAGGAAAATAGCACAGGAATTCATGGTTCCCATAATAAATATTCAAAATCATTTTTTTTTGGTTGCATGTACAATCCTGTAAGCTAGTCAATAATTTTGCTTCTAATAGTGCAATGTAATTCTACGAAAGCTTGGGGTGAATGAAAATGGAAATCTTTACGTAGTTTATGAAGGATTTGCATCTCTAAAGCTAGTGTCTGTGATTGTCCTGCTAAAAGCCCGCATCATCCCGTATGTGTTAAGAAACACACCGTAACAAAAAAGAACTTAAAATCAAACTAAAAGTTTGCAGTAATTCTGCGGGACAACAGCTAGGCAGTGCATTATCCTGGGGTTTAACTCCGAATCACTATCCAGCTCAAAAGCGAGCTTCTGGAGGCAGGGCCGGGCTTGGCAGTGATGCATCCCCTCCAGCAAACAGCCTCCCAACACTCACTGTCTGGCTCCCACAAAAAATGACCCTTCGTCTGAGGTACCAAAGAGCAACTGAGTAAAATTAAAATTAAATGAATTAAAGCACCGGTTAAATCACAAAGGCATCCCTGGAACCTGCATCTGCAACAAGTTACTGAAATATAATTTTTTCTCCAGATTTAAAAGGATACTCTGAAAGTTTAATTTTGCTGTTGTTTCCAAACATTGCTCTGTATAATCATATTCAGTGGCTTTTGAGTATTATTGCTGTTCTAAGCTATTTTCAGGCTCATGGAAACATGCTGTTTCTCACTGCTCCCAATTTTCCAAAGATGTGCATGGTCCTCAGACATCTGGAGCAGCTTGGAAGAGAGGGCCGAGGAGGGAAGATCATTACTGTCTTGGTACTGCTGCATACTTATGCAATAGAGGGTTTTCTGGGGTCTTGCAACTCAGGCTGGTCCAAGTTCCCAGTGAATTCAATAGTATTACTCCAGGAAAAATGAGACACACATCCCTATAACGCACCTCAGGAAAATGGTTCTGGAAGATCTTAAATGACACAATCTCTTAGCCTGAAAATACCCTGTAAAATTGACAGTTACAGATAGGTGTGAGGGATGGTGTATAACATACTTGGAGAGTCAGGGAAAGTGCACTGAAAATGTTTTTCCCCCGTTCTCCACTTCCCTTCTTTAATAACAGAACATCCCTTTAACAGCTATACAAAAATAAAAAAGTTAAAAGACCACAGGCTTATGCAATCTTTGGACAATTTAATTTAACCCTATATGTCGACCGGGGTTTGTTCTAGTAAAAGTGTTAACCAACAAATCATACTTATTAACATACAGGTAATTTATAGACTGGGGAATCCACATGCATGTGGACAGGACACTCAGCAAGAATTATTTGAAAATGTACCGTTAACATTTGACTTATAGCAGGCTGCCTATTACAGAGGTGACTATATAATTTCACTGCAGTAAATCTGCAGTGAACCTTTGCGATTTTGCTCTCCAGTGCAAAGCATTAATTGAGCTGATTTACTACCAGCCTGGACTGCATTTAGCAGCAATACATTATCACACTGTAATTTATTGTTAGCTACACAGTGGTTCTAGATTCCAGAGATTGCAGAGAGGGAACATTCCAAACCAGGAGCTCAGCTTATAGTCTGACTATAAACACAGGAGTGATTTAAAATGCCCTCCAGGGGAAGGCTGTTGTGGGGAGCAGAGGCCGTGTGCTGCACTGCTCCTGCTTCACAAGAAAGCAAGAGCTAGCCTTTCTTTTAATAACTCCAGCTGTGGGTGTGCTCTCCTTCGCTCAGCTCCTGTGTAACAAGTAAAAGGATAGGCTTCCTTAGAAAAAGATTCCTACGACCACAACACTGCCACAAAACAGACAAGAATGTTTCAACAAATGTCCATTTATGGAGATGATCAAATTAAAAAAAAATGTAATTGGATGTTTGATAATTTAACAACTTATTTTCAGAACTCCACCTCACTTGCTCATGCCACCAATGACCATATTTTGAATGATTTCCCAGATGTGGCCATCTGTTAGTCCTTAGTCCTATACCCTTTCTCATTTATATGCACAAATGGATCAAGCTGGGCACAATAAATAGGAGTAGTTAGCTCTTTTTATTAATGACTAGTGTACAAGTTTGAGGAGTGAAATTAAATACAGCACAACAAAAAGAGTCTCTATTATAAGCACAGACAGAATTGATCCACGGGAAACGTACTGTACAGTAAGCACAGTCGGAGAAAATCATCCTAATTTGACTGGTCCTGTAAAAAACCAAAAATGTCCAAAATTAGTGTAATTCTGCAAAATTGAAGGAATAGTGATAATATTTCATTACAATTAATAAAGAAACAGTTATATCTATCTAGTGCTATTCACAAACACCAATCACAATATAGTTTATTCAGGATAAAAAAAACACACCTGATCCAAATGTTGCATTTTAATGTACAAACCACATTCCATGTATTATTGTATAGCTTGATTCGAGAATAAAACATTCAACTGTTCAATTTTTAAAAAATTGACATTTTAAAAACATGCATTGAAACACAGTTCTCAGTTTTAAAAATTAATCAATTTAATGTAAAACACGATTTTAGTTTGGACCCAATTAGTGAAAGAATTAACCAGCCTGTGTTAGAAAAACTTGTAAAATTACTACCACTTGAAATTTGCTGAAACTTACTCATAAAACCCTGGTATTTTGCTAAACACATTTTATGAAGATTCAACTACAGAAGCATGGTTTCACATGGATGCAGTAGGAAAACAACAAGTGGCCTCACTGCCCCTAGGTCTGGGGTGAGAAAAGAGAACTGATCACTATTCAGCAACCCCTTCTGCAGAGCGCATGTGTGTGACCATCAGGTAATGACGAGTAGGTCCGCTTCCAATGATCCCCATCGTTAAATACATCTTTCCTAAGGGACACAGATCTAAAAAGTATGGTTCTGTGGTAGGATGTCCTGCACCTACAGTAAGCAAGGCCCGTAAGGTGCTCCTTCCTGTAAATATTCTACAAACATGGGAGTCAAGGGAAATGGGGGATAACACATGCCCAAGAAAAGGAGATGCCATCTATCCTTCGGGCTAACTGGTCAATGATCCTGGAGCAGAAACGGAGGAGTTGGTCATTGTCCATGACACAAATATGAATTGCAATAGCCGCCACTGAAAGTTGGAGGCAAGTCAGCTAATGGAGCAAGATTCCCCAGGGCACTGGCATCCAGTGCAGAATAGACGGTACAGATAGGATTGTGAGCTGCCTTCCCCATAATCTGGAGCGGTGGCACCCCATGCTGATCAAACCCTATCCAGTAAAATTCATGACAGGAGTCAATCCTGAAATATTAGTGCCTAATTGACAATATAGAAGTTTGGCAGAGATGCAGTGAACTAGTTGGACCAGAAGGAACTGTGGAGATTGTTTGATTACACAGTATTGTCTGTCCTGTAATATTGATCAAACTCAATGAAAATTAAAATTCAGTATCTGTACTCACTTTGACAAACTTTCCATGCAGAAGATATGGAAACTGGAAATCATTCTGGCAGTTAGCATAGGCCATTCCTATACCCATTCCTGCCCCAAATGTAATAGGCCATACGCGCCCTAAACACACAAAACAACATTAGGCTAGTTGTAAATATCTAGAACATGGAGATGCTTAAATACATTTTTACAATCCATTTACTCTGAACTTCTACAACAAACTCATTTGATTTTTATGTAATACCCTCTTCTTCTAAAAGGCACAAACTCATGCTGGGGTACAGTTCCATCCATAGCCACAGACCGCCAGTGGGCAACTCACTCAAGTGACCATTCTTCACATGCGCGATTAGACAGCAAGTGTCAGTACACTATTCAACCATGGGAGGCAAGGTAGCCCAGCCTGATCCTTACATCACCCAGCATTAGCTTGCCAGCAGGGGGTCACTGGATAGTGTTCAGGAGGTATAACCCTGGCAGAATTTTGCCCCTTAGTTGCACTGACATGCCTACCACCACCGAGATTAGCAAACGCAACATAGACCAGGGATTGCAACTGGGTTGCAGGTCTGTATTGCTCAGTTACATAATAGTCAATGCATTTAACTGAGTTATTTGGGGAGCGTACGAGTTAATCATTTTCATGAACGTATCAAATCATTGTTTTGCTTTTCCTGGGCCATAATAGCAGCACATCCCATAATGTTGCTATGTGTCATTTCTTAGGACCCCATCCTCCTGTCTATATCCTCCCTGGATTTTTCTCTCTCAATTATGTCAATCATTTACTGTTCCATACATGCTCCAAAAACAGTAAATACTTACGCTTAAAAGCGATGACAGAAAATACAATTCCTAAGCCAAGGCCAACACCTGAAAATATAACAAAATAGAAGTTAAAAAATTGCATGAAATTTAACTTTCAAAAGCCATAAGCTAAAGTGAACCAGTCCTAAAAACTGCTTGAATCATTGGCATTGCAGCATTTAATATTTCTGTACACTGAACTCAAGTCATTTAAGTTGGTTTTGTAGCTTTTTTCTAATAATCTGGTATCTACCCAATCAATACTGGACTAGTCTATAGACCTCTCCTCTCACTGGCCTCAAAACTCAGGGTGGGGGAGGAGCTGGTGGTAAGTAAGTTTTGGCTTTTCATCTTGAAAGAGAATCTTCCTTAGGGGCAACTAACACAATTACAACTTGGAGTCAAGTCATGGTGTTCAACAAATTGCAGGAACTACTGCAGGGGAAAAAACATCCGCCCGCACAACTGTGAATTTCAGCTTGTCTGGCACTATTAGTCTCAACAGATTGATTGTATAAAGAAAGACAGGTCCCTAACTAAGCCAAACTAATAAATGAACACACTTCAACTCGGTGCTAATTAGCTCCACGTCAAAGACTTTAAGACCAGACCTACCCGCTCCAAAAAAAGTTTACAGTTTTTGTATTTTTATATCAAGGGCTCCCTGATGGCTTGATGAGCTTATCAGGGATGTAGCCGAGACATACAAACTAGGAGGTCTCAGATTCAATCCTTGGTCTATGCAGAGTCAGCTGATCCAGGGCAATGCTCCAGAGAAAGGGAAAGCAGAGCAGAGGGGTCAGGTTTTCCACTTCTGGTCATTATGGAGTGAGAGTCACTGGAAGTGGACAGTGACTTAGGACAGAACCAGGCCGAGCTGGGATGTCACTCGTAGACGAGTGGCCAGCTGAAACTCTCAGTCTATGCTCACACATGAATAATGTGCACTTGGATGAGGTACTGGAGAGCAACCAAACCCATGGTACTGGACCCAGCAAGCAGTCAGAGCCTTCAGGAGGAGGGCAGAAAATTTGACAAGAAAAGGGAGGGAAGAGACTGAGAGAGTAGAAATTAGTTTTCTAATCAGTTACTAGCTAAAAAGGATTTTGAAAACATAATGCACATACAACAATCTCACATCAGACTCTACCACAAGTTTATAGCATAGAATTAGTAATAATATTTCAGTTTCTTAAATTCAACATTTATTTTGTGAAACATGCTGGCCATTTTCAAGCCAGAGTTTAAAAAAAACTCAATATTTATGAATTGAGTACTAAATAGCAGAGAATTTATCACAATCTTTCAATCCTCATTGGATATAGGAGCAATGCCGGAGAACTGGAGGGTTGCTAATGTTATGTCACTATTCAAGAAAGGAGAAGAGAGATAAACCAGTAAACTACAGGCCAGTCAGTCTATCAGTAGTGAAGTTATTGGAAACCATCATCAGGGACAAAATAAACTTCCATTTGGAATGTTATGGGTTAATCAAGGAGAGCCAGTATGGATTTGTCAAAGGCAAATCGTGTCTGACATAACTTCACTGAATTCTTTGATGAGGTAACAGAAGGTTGATGAAGGTAGTGCAGCAGATGTTGTATATATGGGCTTTCGGTAGACATTCAACAAAATGCCACATAGGCTTAATAAGATGAAAGCCCATAGTATTCAGGGGAAAATAGCAGTATGGATACAAAATTGGCTGTGTCAGGAAGCAAAAGGTGGTGGTGGATGTTTCTCAGACTGGGAGGTGGTTTGCAGTGGTGTTCCCCAAGGGTCAGTTCTGGGTCCATTACTCTTTGCCAAGTTTGCATCATCTGAAAACTTTATAATGCTGCTCCCTACACCAGAGTCTAGGTTGTTTATAAAAATTGCAAAGTACAGGAAGTAGATAGTGATGATAATTATAGGCTTCAGGATGACAGACAGGATGGTGAAATGGACAGAAGCAATGCGGAGAAGTGTGAAGTGATGAACTTTGGAGTACTAATATGGAAAGCAGACATTGATGAGGAGATTCAACACCACCTCCAGTGCGCCAGCGCAGCTTTCGGCCGCCTGAGGAAAAGTATGTTTGAAGACCAGGCCCACAAATCTACCACCAAGCTCATGGTCTACAGGGATGTAATAATACCTGCCCTCCTGTACGGCTCAGAGACATGGACGATGTACAGTAGACACCTCAAGTTGCTGGAGAAATACCACCAACGATGCCTCCGCAAGATCCTACAAATCAACTGGGAGGACAGACGCACCAACATTAGTGTCCTCGACCAGGCCAACATCCCCAGCGGTTGAGGCTGGCTCATTGAATATATTCAAATCACAGAGATAGATAGATTTTTAACCAATGGGGGAATTGGGAGTTGTGGGGAGCGGGCGGTTGGGTGGGGCTGGGTTCGCGGCCGGATCGGCCGTGGTCTTGTTGGGTGGCGGTGCGGGCTCGGGGGGCTAGGTGGTCTACTCCTGTTCCTGGTTCTTGTGTTCTTATGTTCTTATTAATGTTGAGGAAGTCCAGAACCAGGGGTCACAGTCTAAGGATAAGGGGTAAGCCATTTAGGACCGAGATGAGGAGAAACTTTTTCACCCAGAGAGTGGTGAATCTGTGGAATTCTCTACCACAGAAAGTTGTTGAGGCCAATTAGACTAAATATATTCAGAAAGGAGTTAGATGTAGTCCTTACTACTAGGGGGATCAAGGGGTATGGCGAGAAAGCAGGAATGTGATACTGAAGTTGCATGTTCAGCCATGAACTCATTGAATGGCGGTGCAGGCTCGAAGGGTCGAATGGCCTACTCCTGCACCTATTTTCTACGTTTCTATGAAGCACTAACCACACTTGATCAGCTCCGCTGGGCAGGACACATTGTCTGCATGTCAGACACGAGACTCCCACAGCAAGCGCTCTACTCGGAACTCCTTCATGGCAATTGAGCCAAAAGGTGGACAGAGGAAACGTTACAAGGACACTCTCAAAGCTTCCCTGATAAAGTGCAACATCCCCACCGACACCTGGGAGTCCCTGGCCAAAGCCCGCTCTAAGTGGAGGAAGCGCATCCGGGAGGGCGCTGAGCACCGAGTCTCATCGCCAAGTGCATGCAGAAAACAAGCGCAGGCAGTGGAAAGAACATGCGGCAAACCTGTCCCACCCTCAACAACTGTCTGTCTGTCTGTCTGTCCCACCTATGGCTCTCGTATTGGACTGCTCAGCCACCCAAGGACTCATTTTAAGAGTGGAAGTAAGTCTTCCTCGATTCCGAGGGACTGCCTATGATGATGATGGAAAGACAGAATATAAATGCCTCAATCCTGAAAAGTGTAGTTGAGCAAAGAGTCCTTGGTTTCTATATACACAAATTCTTAAAAGGTGGCAGGGGAAGTTGATAATGTGGTTAAAAAAGCATATGGGTTACCTGGGTTTATAAATAGACAAAAAGAGACTATAAAAGCAAAAGAGATCATGCTCTAACTTTATAAATCACTGGTTAGGCCTCAGCTGGAGTATTGTGGACAATTCTGGGCACCACAGTTCAGGAAAGTTGTCAAGGGCTTGAAAGGGTAGAGGAGGTTTACTAAGATGTTACCAGGGATGAGGGACTTCAGTTATGAGAGGTTAGAAAAGTTAGGCCTGTTCTCTTTGGAACAGAGAAGGTCAAGAGGTGACCTAATCGAGGTTTTCAAGATGATGAGAGGTTTTGATAGATTGGATAGAGAAACATTATTCCCTCTAGCAAGTGGATCAATAACTAGAGGTCACAGATTCAAAATCATTGGCAAAAGATCGAGGGGGGGGGGGGGATTGAGGAGAGTTGAAACGCTCTACTTGAAAAGATGTTGGAAGCCGATTCCATAAATAATTTTAAAAGGGAGTTGAACAGGTACTTGAGGATGAGGAACTTAAGTGTTACGGACAAAAAAAGTGGGGAATATGGGACTAAGCACGACTGCTCTTTCAAAGAGTCAGCACAGGGCCTCCTTCTGTGCTGTAAGTTTCTCTGATTCTATGAATATTTAATTTGCTAATAAAGTTTAAGACTGTTAGCCAAGTTTATGTGCAGTAATGTTGCAGCTACAAACAAGCCAATTTGCAGCTTCCACTGGAGATTTTGGGCCATTAAATTAGTGAGAATTTGAGAACTTGTTTAACTTTTTTTGTTCCAAGCATTTTTGAACCTCAAAGCCCACTACAATTAACAATTTCCTAAAATACCGTGCACAGAAATTATACCCAACTAGTACAGGTTAACCATCAACAAGAATGTACAAAATAGGGAAACATTTCAACCTTTAACCTTCATCTCTGCTGCACACCACCTGTCTCCCAGACAGGAGATGCATTAAGGTCTTTTTCTGTTGCCCTTAACCCTAGGGCTGGGGCCCACAAGAAGGGACTTTATAAAGAGGTCAAGTCTGCATTTTGCAACACATCTTTGTATATATTCATTCTCCTCTATTGGAAACTGACTTTTACTCTAAATATTTAAACAGCATTATGAAGTTTAGAAACTTTACTAAATTAATATTTGTACAAGGGGTTGTTTAATCAGGAAAAAGGCAACCCAGGTATGCAGTCAGTGTGGCAGTTGGCTAATTTTATTTATGTAGTATTCACATTTGGATTGTGAAGCCATTTAAGTACGGGAGTGGAATCCTATAGAAGTGCACTTCAAATATTCTAAAAGGAAAGGGGATGAAAGTCTGTACTAGCTGGTTAAATATGTTTCAAGGATGGGGCTTGGTTTAATCTTTAATTCAGAGAAACACATTACAATGTGTATGCTCCTGAATAAGGTAGACTGAAAGATTCCAAAATCTCAAAACTCTGCCATCAAGGGGCCTTAGAACAGAATTCAGAGCAGTCCCATGATCTATAACTAAATTTATCAATTCTAAAGTGCTTTAATCTGATTTGCACAAGTAGATTATGCCCTTGGCAAAGTGACTGAGACTCTGATTAGATGAGTGGGCACCACACTACTATTGGTGGATCCTAAACGGCAACTCTACATTATATGCAGCACAGACACAAGGCTGGTAGACAAGGAGAAAATAACTCCAGGCTAATCAGCAAAGACAAAGATCAGAGATTTCAGAGGCTAGTCTGTAAAGCTCAATTGTTTAGAAAAAAAGTTAAATATAAAAATATTTGTGCTGTAGTCTTGAGTGGTGCTTGATCCCTTAATTTTCTGTCTCAGAGATGACAGCTGAACCAAGCTAATACATTTTGAAGTTATATGCCCAAGATAGTAACAATTTTTGATCTGTCTAATCCTCTAGCTCCAGCCCCCAAACTCTGTTCCTCAATGTTTTAGTAGTAGGAATACATGACGGCAGTCTCGGGCTTCAGGTCCTGCTTCTTGGCACCATGTGGAATTATTTGACCGGTGGGGGGGGGGGGGGGGCTTGACAGAGACAACATATGGGGGTGGGGGGCACAAAAGTGCAGTACAAATAGTTATATCCTTATAAAATTGATATGGTGACAGCCAATTTGCACAGCAAGCTCACCAGGACACAGGGGTGAGCTCCCCTGCTCCATCAAATAGTACATTACATTGCATCTGCCATGTGTCTGCCCACATCCAGTTTGGCCCTGTCCTCCTGAGGTTTTCAGCTATCCTCCTCATGGTTTATACTATATTTATGAATTGTGTGTAATTTGAAAACTTTGAAATTATGCCCTGTATACCCAAGTCCACGTGATTAATGCACATTAAAGAGCAGTGGTCCCAACACCAATCCCTGGGGAAGCCACTGCATGCTTCCCTTCAGTCTGAAAAACAACCGCTAACCGCTATTCTTTGCTTTTTTTTTAAATCCAGAGACAAAGCCCCTTTAATCCCATGGGCTTCAAATGTTGCTAACCAGTCTATTATGTGGTACCTTATCAAATGCCTTTTGAAAGTCCATATACACAACATCAACCTCACTACCCTGCATCAACCCTCTCCATTACTTAAAATCGGGAGCTACAGCGGCCTCCCACCCCATTAACTGCTCAGGACAAACACAGCATCACTGTGACCAGCAGCCCATCAATAAGTGCACCTTACCCCCAAACATCAGTAACATCCCATGCATAATGGTATAGTGGAATTAATACTTTCAATCAAGACAGTCATATTGAGACAATCTATCGCAAGTAACAGGCACCCGAAAGAGGGAAATCAGGATATGTGCACCAGAGAAGGTTTCAGGTAAACAATATCAATGCACTAAAAAGGAAGTTTGCCAGGAAGTCAGGAGATTCCAAGCCTACTGATCAAATGGGGAATATTAGGAAATTCCCTCCTTAATCACAACAGTCTTTGCAACCCCCAAATGGCTGCACTGCACCCCACCATAGACAATGCAAACATCTCTGTGATTGCTATCTGATCAGCAGCAGTCCAACAAATGATCGTGCACACAGTTAGTTCTGGGGAACCGAGATTAGTAGAGGATTGCTGTCATCTCGGAGGGAAGGCAAGTGAAATAAACCAAGATGGTCATTCAAATATCCCAGAAGCCACCTGAACAGCACTGAGACACACAAGGTTAGTAAGGAAAGAGATATGTTGCTTTGTGTGTGTCTTCCAAAGCAGTCTTTATAGAGATCTGTATTAGGTCAACTGCAGTACTTGGAGAGTAAAATTATAATTGATATTTATATGACTACTTTCTGAGCCATATTTAAAGTAACCAGTGCCAATCCCTATGTGGAAAATAGGAAATCAATTATAGAACACTGGTGATTGTAGGTTCCTGTACTGGTCTCCAATTCAGCCTGCGCATAGACAAACTAGTCTCCATAGCGGTTAATTAAATAGGTTATATTCTAAACAGTTTCTGTTCAATATAATAAATAGGAGCTTCGATTTGCAAGCAGTGAAAGGGAAATGAGCATTAAGAGCTGCAAAAAAATTTTTTTTAAATTGACTGAAGATTCACCCATTTTAGGATGCAGTTCACTTTTACCATCAGTAACATCTATCAATAGCACAGCAGGACACTCCCAACAACAACATTTTTATTTCTGGATAACTCCACTTAAGAATTATTTTAGAAGCACGACTGCTTCAGTCGATTGCAGAATTATCTTTCGGGAAGCGCGGAAATTCAGTCGCACAATCTGGTTCATCCTTCACCAGAGTATTATCAAATATATGAGCAAGGTCACAGAGAGTGGTCTCGGTAACAGCTTTCATATTTACAGGTCTACCAGGTTCCGGCTTTTACATACTCAAATTCCATTATATGGTAACACATTGCCTAAAATACTGTCCACACGAGCAAGATATAATTAATTACACCACGGCCCTACAGATGGTTTTACTGTGATCTTGCTTCCAAGTCAAGCTTCAACTCCCTAGCAGTCACACAATAAAGGTTAAATTGGCAATAAAATACAAATGATTGGGTTTTGTTTTGGTTTAGAATGTTGGCAGCATTTTGTGCAATGTTTCTCTAAGAAAATACCTACATGAAAAGCCATACAAATAATTTAACGACTGGACACTTTGAGCTCAACAAATTTCCCCGGAAATCTGTAGTGACATGCTCTTTGGAAACAAGATACAAATTTTCAACAGTGCCCAAATCAGTGCTTTTCTGTAGAGTGCAGAGTGCTGGAAGGGTCTGAAAGAACTTGAGAACATCCAAAGGGTCAAAATCTAATGTTGAAGACGAGCAGCAATGAGTGGTTGAAGAAGAGACTCCAATCATAACTTTATGGTCATGTACCTAGCTAACCAAGGCTTGGTTGAGCAATCCCAGGAAAGAAGGTGGCATGCCAGATCGTGAGACGAATGACGTATGAAAAATAATCAGAATCTCAGTGCAAATGAAACGTCAAGAACACCGCAGGGTTGAAATGGATGGTGTCAACTTAACGCTGTCCCACAGATCATCTGAAGCTGAGGAAGGCTAAGCAAAGTTGAAGTATATTTCATTAAAGCCACTTCACTTAAATTTTAGGGAAATAACCTAAACTATTTCAAATACCATAAGAACTAAATTAGAAGGGGCACTTCCAAGACAAATTACTTTGAACAGAAACTAACAAACTCCCTTAATAGTTCACATTCTGTACTTCAATTCATGACTTATGAATCAAAAGCACACACCTCAAATGACTGACCAAAATACCTCTAGGACAGCTACATTCAATTCTTTTGTCTCGTTAAGTTGCATTTCTGTGAAATTCTATAACCGAGTAGCACATGAAACACATGTACATCAACAGACTTAAGCAAGCATTGTCTATTTTGTTCTGTGGGCCCACACCCAGTAGAAATTGGATATAGACTGCCAAAACTAATCCCCCAACCCCGGCTTCCTAAGCAAATCCTAGTTGTTGGGTGGGGTGGGGGGACGAGAAAGAGAGAGAGAAATGTACACATATGCACACAGAGGCAGGCACCACAGACACACAGAGGCATGTTAGGGAGAGGATGAGTGATCAGGAGAGATCAAATAGACAGTGCTCACAACAGACAGCTGAACAACATCTTCTTGCATTTATGTAGTGTCTTTAATGTAGTAAAACGTCACATTCAATGTTCCCAGGGGTTCCACGCAGCTAGTGAGTCGGCTTTTAAATTAAAAATTGTCAAAAGGATGGCGACTGGGAATGGGTGGGAGACGACTGAGGGGGAAGGAGGGGTCAGAGACAGAAAAGGAACGATGGTGAGGAATAAGGACCAGGAAAAGTGGGAGGGGTAGGAGTGGAGAAGGGGAAGAGAGAGCATGAGCGAACGTGCATAAAAAGGAGTTAAGATGTTTACAATACATTCTTTTATTCACTAGTTTAACAGCCATTAACCCAGGAGTTTGATGTAAACGCATTAACCAGCACGTTAGATGGTGCATGAAGAAATTTAAACCATTAGTTCTGAGGGTTGATGAGAGTACTTACCCCATTAAATCTGCCATTCCCCTATGACATGGTTTTAAAATAAAAATATATAGTATAGTGGATTTGGACCTCAATTTCATCAGACTCAGCTGGACTAACATTCCAAGCTAAGCTCTGCCAAGTATAGCAACAGAACAGTGCATTAGATACAGCTACCAGGTCAACAAGGAAACTGGGTCAGTAATAAAGTGACCTGCAACATATTTGAGATAAGCACTCTATTCCTCCCCCCCTCACTCCATTTACGCTGACTTTGATGCAGTTTTATTTACTTAATTTTTTTTCTTACCAAACATCGGCCTTCATGTAGGTATGGCAGAGTCACAATATCCAACCTAGTTTCTTTTTAAATTGACATTTGACATGCATTTCCTTTACTGAGCTGCAATCAATGCCGATTTAATTAAAATTGACCACCAGCATGCCTGGTGTACTGGAGCTATCAGTCTGCCAATGGACTCTCACCTTCATACTTGATTGGCACCCCATCCACCACCTTAAACATTCACTCCCTCCACCACCGGCGCACTGTGGCTGCAGTGTGTACCATCTACAAGATGAACTGCAGCAACTTACCATGGCTTCTTTGACAGCACCTCCCAAACCTGCGACATCTACCACCTAGAAGGACAAGGACTGCAGGCGCATGGGAGCATCATCACCTCCAAGTACTCCAAATGGCATACTATCCTGACTTGGAAATATATCGCCGTTCCTTCATTGCCACTAGGTCAAAACCCTCCCTAACAGCACTATGGGAGTACCTTCGCCGCATGGACTGCAGCGGTTCAAGAAGGCAGCTCACCATCACCTTCGAGGGCAATTAGGGATGGGCAATAAATGCTGGCCTTGCCAGCAACGCTCACATCCCAGGAATGAATAAAAATAAAAAAGGTACAGAATACAAACTGAGAATGATCACCATCATGCTACCTCAATATCGTGAATGGTGTACAGCTCAAACGATTCAACGCATCTTGTAGAATATTTCTGAAGCCCATATCTAGTGACCCGGCTTTCACTGAAACTTCTGACCCATTTCACTGCACAAAGTTGCCAGATGGTTCTTAGGATTTAAATTGTTTTTATAATTTGATACTGATTGATGGAAACAAGTATCACATTAAATTAAATAGTACACGAGCAATTAGCCTGCCCAATAGCCTTAAATGTAAAAGTGGTTTCAAAATGGAACAGAAGGTCTTATTGTGCTCCAAAACATTAATATGCTGTTGAGTGCTCCCACAATATCTGTATTATTTATGAAGTACGCTAATGGTAGTTCTGTGCTGTGGATCAGATTCTATTGGGACTTGATGGAGGATGCCAAAACTCATTTAAAGTGTGACCTTTAGAACCCTTCAGTAAGAGGTGACCTTCATTATCCATTCCCAGGCTGAATTTGAGCTTGCTGCTCCAAACCAACAATGTGCTTATTAAAATACCTTGATAAATATCAAATTGAGTGCTCCAATTTAGGATGTGAACAGCAGAGAATACAATCTTAAATTCAGTTTCTTTCTACGCATTACACATTAATATTTCAACTGATGTACAATAGATAGGATCTTACTGATCTCTTTAAAGACAAGAAACTTTCTGTGACTGGAAAGGTTAATGATGAAATAAAAATAATCATGCTAAAACCAATCCAGCAGTCCTTTTATATTCAGCCATATTAGGTAGAGAGTACATAATCAATCTATTTCTGCCTTTGTGTTGCAATTTGCAATGAGAATTCAGCTAACAGAGTTTTAGTAAATGCAAACAGACTGTCTTATTTCCATATTTATTTGGTGCTTTTTTTGATTTGAATGTGCCATCTGTATAAAATTACGAGAAGTGCGGTGACCTCTACAGGGCATCAGATTACACAAACACTACTAGCTAGCTTTAGACAGAATGTCCTTTTTTCCCCCTAGGTAAGTTTCCCTCTCCCTCGCTCCTGCAATGTTTTCTCCCATTTTTCACTGCCTGGTCTGTCATTCTTCTTGTGCCCAGGCTGGCAATGCCATCTGTAACTGATCAAAGGCCAGAAAACAACCAGGCATGGCTGCCTTCTGATTTTCCTCCTCCCTTCCAGGGAGATGCCACAGTGCACACACTATTTAGATTACATTACTTAGATTAGGAAGTCAATTTCTACAAAGAACATAAGGAATAGGAGCAGGCCATTCGGCCCCTCGAGGCTGCTCCGGCATTCAATAAGATCTTGTACCTCAATTTCACCTTCCCGCCCTGTCCCTTGGTTCCCTTAGTATTCAAAAAATCGATCAACCTCCGTCTTGAATATACTCAACGACTGAGTATCCACATCCCTCTGGGATAGAGAATTCCAAAAATTCACAACCCTTTTGAACAAATAAATTTCTCTTTTCAATCCTAAATGGCCGACCCCTTATTCCAAGACTGTGACCCCTGTGATCCCAAGCCAAGGGAAATATCCTACCTGCATCTACCCCATCAAGCCCCTTAAGAATTTTATACGTTTCAATGAGATCAGCTCTCATTCTTCTAAATTCTAGGGAATGTAGGCCTAGTCTACTCAATCTCTCAGGACAATCCCCCCCATCCCAGGAATTAGTCTAGTGAACCTTTGTTATATTCCCTCCAAGGCATGTATATCCTTCACAGGAGCAGACCCAATTTGCCAACAGGTTGACTAGTAAAGAAAGATTTTTTTTTTTTTTTTTAAATCATCTAGATTCACAAGGCTGAAAGTACTTTTATTAAAAAAGAACTGAAGTTAAATTCCTAAGTAAGGGCAATTAGCTGAATTAAAAGCCAAATGATTTTCCGAGGATATCAGTTGGTCACATTAGTGAGTTGGCTCAAAATCCAATTGGATGAAAGCTTCCCCTCTCTGGTGGCAGTTAAATTGAGTTTGGGTGTTCAGTCTCATTCAGTGTGGAAATCTTACACATTATTCAGGTGTAAAAGAAAAAGATTTGCATTTATATAGCGCCTTATATGACTACCAGATGTCCCAAAGTGATTTACAGCCAAATTAAGTACTTTTTGAAATATAGTCACTGTTGTAATGAAGGAAACGCAGCAGCCAATTTGCACACAGCAAGCTCCCACAAGCAGTAATGTGAATGGCCTGGGAGATAATAATCTGTTATTAGTGATGTTGATTGAAGGATAAATATTGGCCAGGACACCGGGAATAAGTTCCCTGCTCTTCTTCAAAATAGTGCCATGGGATCTTTTCCATATAGCTGAGGGGGCAGATGGGGCCTCAGTTTAACGTTTCATATGAAAGACAGCACCTCCGACAGTGCAGCATTCCCTCAGTATTGCACTGGAATGTCAGCCTAGATTTTTGTGCTCGTCCCTGAAGTGAGACTTGAATCCACAACCTTCTGACGCAGAGGCAAGGGTGCTACTCTGTAACCTCTTGAGACTGGGATAATGTAAGCGAGATCCATTCAACCCCTCACCCATCCTATACCCAACCTTGCAGTGATTGATGCTGGGACTGGCTGCACAAAATGTGAACTATTCCACTTTCCCCCAGTGCCGACATATCCCTGAGCAATTACTAGCAAAATTAAAAGCTAAATAGAATACAGTTACATTTATAAAAGAAAGCACAATTTAAAAGAAACTCTGCAGGGTGTGCAAGCCCAATGGATAGAATGGAGTTTGTAGTTTCTACTGCTGTTACTAGGATGGTCAGAGAAAATAAGGAAATAATTATTTATCACTTAATATATATGCATGCAGAATATCTAAAAGGTTGCACTTATACAGCACACAAGTTGAAACATCTATATGCACTTCACACAATTACATTTTAAATATACTTATGCAGAGAAATAGGACAAGCCATTCTATGCCAGCTCAGTCCAAAAACAGCAACAAGATCAATGACCAGTCAATGTTTGAGGGGATAAGTATTGTCCAGGACACAAGAGAATTAACATACAAGAACAAGCGGAACAGGGAACTGGATCCTCAATTCATCATCATAGGCAGTCCCTCGGAATCGAGGAAGACTTGCTTCCACTCCTGAAGTGAGTTCTTTGGTGGCTGTACAGTCCAATACAAGAGCCACAGACTCTGTCACAGGTGGGACAGATAGTCGTTGAGGGAAGGGGTGGATGGGACTGGTTTGCTGCACGCAGTTTCCGCTCGATTGATTTCTTCATGCTCTCGGCGTTGAGACTCGAGGTGCTCAGCGCCCTCTCGGATGCACTTCTTCCACTTGGGTCAGGGACTCCCAGGTGTCAGTGGGGATGTTGCACTTTATCAGGGAGGCTTTGAGGATTTAACATCTCATCTAAAGGGCAACTCTATCAATAAAACATTCTCTCAGCACGCCACTAGGATGGCAACTTCGACTGCGAGCTGAAACCCAACGGATAGTCCTCAAACCCACAACCTTTTGACCCAGAGGTGGGAGAACTACCAATGATTTATTTAGCGCATGCAGAGCAGCTTTGGTAGGAGCTAGGAGTAGGGCACGAGATCTTACAAATAGATTTAAAAAAGGAGCGCAAAACGTATTAAATGGTGCAGAACTGCAAAATACACAAATCTCCGAGGGAGGAGATAAATGTTGAATGGAATTATGGAAATACTTCCTGAAGAAATAAATAAAGGAACACATTAACATTAATAGTAAATAAAACACTCTCCATTCATATTTGTGGTTATTTGTCAATTGAGCCCGAGAGAATGTCTGAGTTATAAGCAACGTTCTGGATATCTGGCTTCACTCCAAGAGCAGCAAATTTGTTTTTCACCTTTATATCATAGGTAAGTGTCACACACGGCTTGAAGAGACACTGAATAACTTTGAACTCTTGCTTCTGATTCTAATGACCCAGACTGGCTGTTGGGCGAGGACAGGACCAAATTCAATGCTGGAGGGAATCACACCCAAAGCCGGCTCACACACAGAGAATGGCTATTTGGGGATGGTACTGGAGTGCTGCCAGACCGAATGAACCTCAGCACGAGTAAAGACCTTCATGAGAAAGGAAAACTGGGGAAAAATGAATTTAAAACTTTTGTAAAACTATGTTCTGCATCATGTAAATTTCCTCTTTACCTCCCAAAAGCTACGTGGCCTAGAAATCTGTTCCCAAGTCTCTGGTTATTTTTGTACCAGCTGTAAACCTCATTGACAAAACATAATTAACTAAACATAAGTTACGTTTCTAAATGTCATCCAATAGAGCTCGAAACTAAAACAACGTGCTGACACAGCATGAATGCGTCATAATAACTCTCTTTAAAATTAGCAAGAGCTGCTACTGATGTAGTATATTATTTTGGTTATAGCTTCACTCTCAGCAATACACAACACACACCCTGTTATTTGCCTTGTGTCATTTTGAAGAGAAACATTATTCTTACCTCCCTCTTAGTTTAAAAAGACAATTTACTATAAATATTTAATGTTTTGTTTGCAAGTCAAAGGCATTTCATCAGAGCAGATTCATACAGCTGAACTCAAGCAAGGAAATCCTTACTAAGTACAGTATATTCATCAGCTGCCACTGACTGTCACAGTCTTGTTGCCAATTTCTCTGCTCCATTCCTGAAGGTGGAATTCCTCTCCTGCACTCCTGAATGGATTTCTGCTGGGGTTATTCTACACGTACCTTTCATATTTTACCCAAGTGGCCATTATTCACGTGTGAACCAAACTTTAAGTATCGACAGGCTATCCAACAGTGGAGGGCATTACACTGAACCAAATGTAGTCCTCATCCGACGTCCACACATACAGACTTTCTAACATGCACAAAGATAGATCAATATCGGGAACCTCTAGCTAATATTTACCTCTCTAGTTTCGGGGCACTGAAAGATTCAACTAAAACCCTGGCTAAAATCAGCTCACTCAGCAAAGACCTGGGGACCAGCTACGTAGAAATGACAACATGGAAGGAGGTCGTTCTTCTAAACCAGTTTGTATTCACGTTTCTTCTCCATACAAGCAGTAGTAACTTATCCCATGAGCCATCTCTATTCCTGTATCCGTTTAACCCATTTTCTTCAACCACCTATCTGGCCTACCCTCAAAAGTTGCTTTTTGCTTCACTCACTCCGATAGTGCATCCCACAGCCTCGTAAACCTGTTAGAAATGTTTTTCTCTTGTTTTCCATCCTAAAGCTCTTAAATCGATCACATCTCGTTCTAGACTGTTCAAATCAGCAGAAAATTTCGATTGTCTGTTCCTTCGCTTCATGATTTTAAACACCACTATCAAATTACATGTTAATCTCCTCCATTCTAATAAAACAGCTCCAATTGCTCGTCTTCCTTCGTACTTTTAGTTCCTCGTTCCAGTAAGTATCCTAGTTAATCTGCACTGTAAATTCTCATTTGCCTCAACATCCTTAATGTAAAACTAAGAACAGTGCTGTTACTACAGTTTTATGCAGATTCACCATTACATAGACTTTGATATTCTACACCTCATCATAAAATCCACGATGCTAGCTTGTCTAATGGAATTACCTACTTGAAGGTGCTGTTTTTAATGTCTTAAGAACCTGAACCTCCTCTTCCACATCACCTAGCTTTCCCCCAAAAGTATAATTGCTAATTAAAAAAAACCAAAATCAGATTAGACATTCAATTCCATCTACCACTTTTTTGCCCATTCCATCCTCTGCTCAATATCCCTTGCAGCTTCCTTTGGTTCTCAAAATTATTTATTATGCCTCTTATTTTAGTATCATCTGCAAATTTGGACACCACACTCTCGAGCCCTATATCCAAATCAATGATAGACAGTAAAAACAGAAGCTGTCACAGACCAGAACCCTGTGAGGCACTGCTCTCCAGAGAAAGTGACTTGAATCCCCAATCTGTTTCTTACCTTCGAACCACTTTTTAGTCCAATTTCCTGCCCACCCCCCAATTCCATACTCCTTAATTTTCTGAATGTCTATGTACACCACATCCACTGCATTTCCCTCATCAACCATATCCATCACCTTCTCAAAAGAACTCGATGAGGTTTCTCATGCAAAAGCTTCCTTTCTGAACTCCACGTTGGAGATTCTAATTATTTTCTTTTCAGCTATATATGGCTTAGTACTATACAAGGTAGTGAGTCTGCCCACTGGGTCACCAGTGTAGCTCCACAATCTTTCTGTCAGCTTGCCTCAGTTGGTAGCACAATGCATCCGTGAGCCAGAAGGTGGTGGGTTCAAGCCCTACTCCAGAATTTCAGCATATAATCTAGAATACCATTTTAGTGCAGTGCTGAAGGAATGCTTCATTGTTTGAGATGCCACTTTTTTTGCACCAGACAATAATAATGGTCCATGCACTTGAGACGAAAGAAGAAAAAAAACCTTGCATTTATATGCCTTTCACAATCTCAGGACATCCTAAAGCATTTTACAGCCAATGACGTACCTTTTGAAATGCAGTAACTATTGCAATGTAGGAAATACAGCAGCCAATTCACATACAGCAAGCTCCCACAAACAATCTGATATTGACCAGATAATCTGTTTAGAACACCTGTGAACTCATCTATTTGTGTGTGGAAGCAGGTCATCCTCGATACGAGGGACTGCCTAATACTATACTACTGTTTTAGTGATGTTGATTGAGGGATAAATATTGGCCAGGATACCAGGGATAACTCCCCTGCTCTTCCTCAAAATATTGCCATGGGAGAGCAGACGTCTCATCTGAAAGACAGCACCTCAGTGCAGCACTCCCTCAATACTGCAGGCGAGTGGCAGCCTAGATTTTCTCTCTCAAGTCTCGAGGCAACTTGAACCTACAACCTTCTGACTCGAGAGGCGAGAATGCTACCAACTAAGTCACAGGAATGGAAACGGTCCCATGTCAGTTTTTTGACCAGCAGGGAGATCGCTAAACCAACACCATCAAAAACAATTTAACTGTTTCATTCATTTCACTGCTGTTTGTGGAATTGGCTACTGCATTTACCTACAAAACATTGACTACACTTCAAAAGTATTCAATGGTTATGAAGCATTTTTAGATGGCCTGAAGTCATGAAAGGTGCCTATATAAATGCAAGCTCTTCATTCTTTACCAAAGTTTGAAAGAACAGAGCAACTGCTAGTGGGGACAACATTAGGCCAGTCCAAGATAACGACCCTCCACGAAACAGCACGTAAACAAAGATAGATGGCAGGAGGTGGAACAGATGGTGTGATGGGATAGTATTTTCTATTAAAGTTTTCTTACAGAAAGAACTCCGCTGCCCCAGTCCAGTTTTCGCTCCTTTAAGAGTTTTATACAAAAGATTTGACATTGCTTGTTACAGTTACAGCCCAGATTTTGCATTTGTCAAACAATCCTTTATTTAAATTCTGTGATTCATGGATAACAAGCTGACCCAATATGTTCTTACTTATTTTGTGACACAAATAGTTGTCCAACAATAAGTGGTTAGTTTTATTCCAGGTGAAATTTCATATGAGACCAACTAGGTTTCTCAATAAATGTATCATAGCAAATTATGTACTCCAACATTTTGTAATGAGTGACACACAAACCTTCAGTAGTTTGCATGGATGAAAAAGTCGTATTTTCACAACACTGACATGATTTATGAACTTAATAGGAGGCAGGAAATATAAAACAACATTTATATAGCACTTTTAATGTAGAAAAAAAACACACAAGAAGCTTGACAAATGGAGGAGAGATGACCAAAAGCTTGTTTGAAGATGTGGGCTTCAAAGGGGGGGCTTAAAACTGCAAGATAGAAAGACAGACTTGCATTTATATAGCGCTTTCCACAACCAGCGAACATCTCAAAGCGCTTTATAGTCAATGAAGTACTTTTGGAGTGTAGTCACTGTTGTAAAGTAAACGTAGCAGCCAGTTTGCACACAGCAACTTCCACAAACAGTAATGTGATAATGACCAGATAAACTGTTCTTGTTATGTTGGTTGAGAGACAAATATTGGCCAAGACACCAGGGATAATTCCCCTGCTCTTCTTTGAAATAGTGACATGGGATCTTTTACGTCCAAGAGGGAAGTGGAGAAGTGGTTGCCGAGGCAGCTGAAGGTATGGCCACCAACTGTGGAACTATCATTATTGGCGGCCCCTCGTATCGAGGATAACTTGCTACCACGCCAAAAAAAGGGATGAGTTCACAGGTGTTTCAATGAAGGATCTAATATTCCAGTTCCCAAACTACATGTTGAAGGGTGGAAGATGCCTGTGCGTGCATTTTTTTAATATAAACGTGGGGTGGCCATTGCACACCAGCCACCACACTGGTTTGACAGAGCGAGCTCTTGGTCCAGTGGCAAGGATTACAGCTCTGCTGCAAGGACCTGGTGCGCAGAACCAAGGGAGGGGGGGCATGCACAAGAGAACAGTCAGTGGAATGCAGTGCTTGAGGGGGTAGAGTTGTCAGGTTGGAGGAGGCTACTGAGATAGGGAGGGGCACAACCATGAAGGGGTTTTAACAAATGGCAATTTTACATTAGGACACAGAGAACCAATGCAAGCCAGCAAGGACAGGGGTGATGCATCATCAGAATTTGGTACTGATACAGGCAGCAGAGTTTTGGAAGAGCTTAAATTTACGGAGGGGGTTGAGCCGACCAGGAGAACATTCAAAGTCCAGTTGGTGGTAACAAAAGCATGAATGAGAGGTGCTGAGGTGAGGCAGAGGCATGTAATGTTAGAGGTAGAACTCGGCAGCCATTGTGATGCCTCAGAAATACAGCTGTGGGTCGACTCGGATGCAAACAGCCCAGTTATAAGAACACAAGAACATAAGAATTAGGAACAGGAGTAGGCCATCTAGCCCCTCGAGCCTGCTCCGCCATTCAATAAGATCATGGCTGATCTGGCCGTGGACTCAGCTCCACTTACCCGCCCTCTCCCCGTAACCCTTAATGGTTAAACATCTATCTCTGTGACTTGAATACATTCAATGAGCTAGCCTCAACTGCTTCCTTGGGCAGAGAATTCCACAGATTCACAACCCACTGGGAGAAGAAATTCCTTCTCAACTCGGTTATAAATTGGCTCCCCTGCATTTTGAGGCTGTGCCCCCTAGTTCTAGCCTCCCCTACCAGTGGAAACAACCTCTCTGCCTCTATCTTGTCTATCCCTTTCATGATTTTAAATGTTTCTATAAGATCACCCCTCATCCTTCTAAACTCCAACAAGTAAAGACCCAGTCTACTCAATTTATCATCATAAGGTAAGGTGACCAAAACTGCACACAGTACTTCAGATGCAGCCTTACCAATACCCTATACAGTTGCAGCAGGACCTCCCTGCTTTTGTACTCCATCCCTCTCGCAATGAAGGCCAACATTCCATTCGCCTTCCTGATTACCTGCTGCACCTGCAAACTAACTTTTTGGGATGGTCCAGGGTGTCCTTGGAGATGGAGCACGCGGTGTCCACCGGTACGCTCGCGGCCTTCCGCGAGAGGTGGGCACCGGAGGGCCTGGAGTGCATCATCACGCCCGGCAACCAAATTTTAATTTGATTTTACATTTTAAAGTTTAATTTGTTTTAATTGCCGGTGTTTTTAGTGTCCCCTTCCCTTTTATAGGGGGCACTGGGGAAAAAGATGATTTTAGTGCCCAAAAAAAAACCCAAAAAAAAGAAAAAAAAGGGGCCTTGTAAATGTCTGCTGTCATATCCAGGGCGGGTGGCACGGTTTAATGTTTTATGTTTTACAGATAAACTCTAAAAAAGAGTTTCATGCACAAGGACCCCCTGGTCCCTCTGCATCTCAGCATGTTGTAATTTCTCCCCATTCAAATAATATTCCCTTTTACTGTTTCCTTTCCCCCCCCCCCACCAACCAAGGTGGATGACCTCACACTTTCCGACATTGTATTCCATCTGCCAAACCTTAGCCCATTCGCTTAACCTATCAATCTCTTTGCAGCCTCTCTGTCCTCTACACAACCCGCTTTCCCACTAATCTTTGTGTCATCTGCAAATTTTGTTACATTACACTCTGTCCCCCTCTTCCAAGTCATCTATGTATATTGTAAACAGTTGTGGTCCCAGCACCGATCCCTGTGGCACACCACTAACCACCGATTTCCAACCCGAAAAGGACCCATTTATCCCGACTCTCTGCTTTCTGTTCGCCAGCCAATTCTCTATCTATGCTAATAGATTTCCTCTTACTCCGCGTACCTTTATCTTCTGCAGTAACCTTTTGTGTGGCACCTTAACGACTGCCTTTTGGAAATCTAAATACACCACATCCATCGGTACACCTCTATCCACCATGCTCGTTATATCCTCAAATAATTCCAGTAAATTAGTTAAACATGATTTCCCCTTCATGAATCCATGCTGTGTCTGCTTGATTGCACTATTCCTATCTAGATGTCCCGCTATTTCTTCCTTAATGATAGCTTCAAGCATTTTCCCCACTACAGATGTTAAACTAACGGGCCTATAGTTACCTGCCTTTTGTCTGCCCCCTTTTTTTTTTAAACAGAGGCGTTATATTAGCTGCTTTCCAATCCGCTGGTACCTCCCCAGAGTCCAGAGAATTTTGGTAGATTATAACGAATGCATCTGCTATAACTTCCGCCATCTCCTTTAATACCCTGGGATGCATTTCATCAGGAGACTTGTCTACCTCGAGTCCGATTAGCCTGTCCAGCACTACCCCCTAGTGATGGTGATTGTTTCAAGGTCCTCCCTTCCCACATTCCTGTGACCAGCAATTTTTGGCATGGTTTTTGTGTCTTCCACTGTGAAGACCAAAGCAAAATAATTGTTTAAGGTCTCAGCCATTTCCACATTTCCCATTATTAAATCCCCCTTCTTATCTTCTAAGGGACCAACATTTACTTTAGTCACTCTTTTCCGTTTTATATATTTGTAAAAGCTTTTACTATCTGTTTTTATGTTTTGCGCAAGTTTACCTTTGAAATCTATCTTTCCTTTCTTTATTACTTTTTTAGTCATTCTTTGCTGTTTAAAATTTTCCCAATCTTCTAGTTTTCCACTAACCTTGGCCACTTTATACGCATTGGTCTTTGATTTGATACTCTCCTTTATTTCCTTGGTTATCCACGGCTGGTTATCCCTTCTCTTACCACCCTTCTTTTTCACTGGAATATATTTTTGTTGAGCATTATGAAAGAGCTCCTTAAAAGTCCTCCACTGTTCCTCAATTGTGCCACCGTTTAGTCTGTGTTTCCAGTCTACTTTAGCCAACTCTGCCCTCATCTCACTGTAGTCCCCTTTGTTTAAGCATAGTACGCTCGTTTGAGACAACTTCCTCACCCTCAATCTGTATTACAAATTCAACCATACTGTGATCACTCATTCCAAGGGGATCTTTTACTAGGAGATCGTTTATTTTTCCTGTCTCATTACACAGGACCAGATCTAAGATAGCTTGCTCCCTTGTAGGTTCTGTTACATACCGTTCTAAGAAACAATCCCGTATGCATTCTATGAATTCCTCCTCCAGGCTACCCCGTGCGATTTGAGTTGACCAATCGATATGTAGGTTAAAATCCCCCATGACTACTGCCGTTCCTTTTTCACACGCCTCCATTATTCCCTTGATTATTGCCCCCCCACCGTGAAGTTATTATTTGGGGGCCTATAACCTACGCCCACCAGTGACTTATTCCCCTTACTATCTTTAATCTCCATCCACAATGATTCAACATTTTGCTCATTAGAGCCAATATCGTCTCACAACTGCCCTGATATCATCCTTTATTAACAGAGCTACCCCACCTCCTTTCCCTTCTTGTCTATCTTTCCGAATCGTCAAGATACCCCTGTATGTTTAATTCCCAGTCTTGGCCACCCTGCAACCATGTTTCTGTAATGGCCACCAAATCATACCCATTTGTAATGATTTATGCCGTCAACTCATTTACTTTATTTCGAATGCTGCGTGCATTTAGGTAGTGTTTTAATCCTAGTTTTTTAAAACCATGATTTTTAGTTTTGACCCCTCCTGCAGCCCCTTTATATTCAGTGGCCTTTTTTGTTTTTTGGCTTGGGTTTCTCTGCCCTCCATTTTTACTCATCTCCTTTCTGTCTTTTGCTTTTGTTTCCTTTTTGTTTCCCTCTGTCTCCCTGCATTGGTTCCCATCCCCCTGCCATATTAGTTTAACGCCTCCCCAACAGCACTAGCAAACACTCCCCCTAGGACATTGGTTCCAGTCCTGCCCAGGTGCAGACCGTCCGGACTGGTCCCACCTCCCCCAGAACCGGTTCCAATGCCCCAGGAATTTGAATCCCTCCCTGCTGCACCACTGCTCAAGCCACGTATTCATCTGCGCTATCCTGCGATTCCTACTGACTAGCACGTGGCACTGGTAGCAATCCCGAGATTACTACTTTTGAGGTTCAACCAATGACATGGCCAGGGAGGGGCATGGAGTCCCTGGCAAGCATAGAGTTTGTAGTTCGAAGCCTGACGATGGCTTTGATCCTCCCAATATTTAGCTGGAGGAAATAGTGGCTAATCCAAGACAACAACAACTTTATTTATTTATATAGCACCTTTAATGTAGCAAAATGTCCCAAGGCGCTTCACGGGAATATTTGACACCGAGCCACATAAGGAGAAATTAGGGCAGGTGACCAAAAGCTTGATCAAAGAGGTAGGTTTTAAGGAGCATCTTGAAGGAAGAAAGAGGTAGAGAGAGGCAGAGAGGTTTAGGCAGGGAATTTCAAAGCTTAGGGCCGAGGCAACAGAAGGCATGGTTAAGCAATTATAATCAGGGATGCTCAAGGAGGGCAGTATTAGAGCAGCACAGACATCTTGCTGAAATTTTTATCTCATAATACTCCTGTGAAACTACATTAAAAGGTGCTATATAAATACAAGTTGTTGCTGTTGTTGAAACCGAAGAAGAGCCCAAGAGGGAAAAATGGGGAGGTAGCAGGTCTGGAGCAGCAGCCAAAAAGCACATGCAAACCAAGAGCAAATTCAAGTTACACAGACATGTCCTGATCATAAGGACCCCCCACCCATCCCTTTACTTGAAATGCCTTTTCGTGGATCAAATATTGTTACAACCGGCACACTTGGTACCTTATTGTTGCAATAAATGGTAAACTATCTAATTAACCATCAGCCCACAGATGCAAAACTTCTCTGGATCAACAATCTCACCAGACACTGAAGCATTCCACATATGAAGGCTCACAAGTTCAACAAAAGTTGCCCTTTTTTTAAAAAAAAGGAAGTCTCCCTCTGTGGGTTTGGTGGGTAAAGACACCAATGGTTTAGTGACTATACATACACGCAGGTCTAATCCTTTCCTGGTGCCGGTTCCATTTGCTTGGATGCATGCACAGTATCCAATGATATACTACACTTCTTTTCACTTTATCTGTACCTCACCCGGGGGGGGGCAGGGAGTATTGGTGGAGATGCCATCTTTCAAGTAAGACATTAAACAGAGATCCCATCTGTCCCTTCAAGCGGACATAAAAGAACCACGGCATTATTTTAAGTGCCCGAACCAACGTTTGTCCCTCAACTACCAAGAAAAAAAATAGATTATGCTGTGCTCGTCAATATATCCACACGGACACCCTGAAGGCAGTATAAAACAGCAATAACTTGCATTTATATAGCCCTTTTACCATAGTATAACATTCCAAGGCTTTTCACAGAAGTGTAAGAACATAGGAAATAGGAGCAGGAGTAGGCCATTCAGCCCCTCGAGCCTGTTCCGCCATTCAATAAGATCATGGCTGATCTGATCATGGACTCAGCTCCACTTCCCCGCCCGCTCCTCATAACCCTTTATCGGTTAAGAAACTGAATAAATTTAAGACAGAAATAGACAATGTCCCAGCTTCCACAGCTCTGAGGCAGCGAATTCCAGAGATTTACAACCCTCAGAAGACATTTCTCCATCTCAATTTTAAACGGGCAGCCCCTTATTCCAAGATCATGCCCTCTAGTTCTAATCTCCCCCATCAGTGGAAAATCCTCTCTGCGTCCACCTTGTCAAGCCCCCTCATAAATCTTATACGTTTCGATAAGATCACCCCTCATTCTTCTGAATTCCAATGAGTAGAGGTCCAACCTACTCAACCTTTCCTCATAAGTCAACCCCCTCATCGCCAGAATCAACCTAATGAACCTTCTCTGAACTGCCTCCAAAGCAAGTATATCCTTTTGTAAATATGGAAACCAAAACTGCACGCAGTATTCCAGGTGTGGCCTCACCAATATCCTATATAGCTGTAGCAAGACTTCCCTGCTTTTATACTCCATCTCCTTTGCAATAAAGGCCAAGATTCCATTGGCCTTCCTGATCATTTGTTGTACCCGCATACTATCCTTTTGTGTTTCATGCTCTTTGCAATCTTTCTCCATTTAAATAATAACTTGCTCTTTGATTTTTTTTCTGCCAAAGTGCATGACCTCACACTTTCCAACATTATACTCCATCTGTCAAATTTTTGCCCACTCACTTAGCCTGTCTATGTTCTTTTGCAGATTGTGTGTCTCTTCCTCACATTGCTTTTCCTCCCATCTTTGTATTGTCAGCAAACTTGGCTACATTATACTCAGTCCCTTCTTCCAAGTCGTTAATATAGATTGTAAATAGTTGGGGTCCCAGCACTGATCCCTGCGGCACCCCACGAGTTACTGGTTGCCAACCAGAGAATGAACCATTTATCCCGACTCTGTTTTCTGTTATCCATGCTAATAGATTACCCCCAACCCCATGAACTTTTATCATGCACCTTTTATGTGGCACCTTGTCAAATGCCTTCTGGAAGTCCAAATACACCACATCCACTGGTTCCCCTTGATCCACCTTAATCGTTACATCCTCAAAGAACTCCAGCAAATTTGTGAAACATGACTTCCCCTTCATAAATCCATGCTGACTCTGTCTGACCAAAGTTTGCTTTTCCAAATGTCCTGCTACTGCTTCTTTAATAATGGACTGCAACATCTTCCCAACCACAGATGTTAGGCTAACTGGTCTATAGTTTCCTGATTTTTGTCTGCCTCTTTCAATAGGGACGTTACATTTGCAGTTTTCCAATCTGCTGGGACCTCTCCAGAATCCAGGAAATTTTGGTCAATCGGCAATCAGACAAAAGTTGACACTGAGCTAAAGGCTGATTTATTAGGGCAGGTGACCAAACATTTGGTCAATCTTAAAACCTGAGAGAAAAGTGGAGCAGCAAAGATGTTAATGGAGGGATGCCTAAGAAGCCAGAGTTGGAGGAACACAGATCTCAAAGTTGTAGGGATGGAGGTGGTTGCAGAGACAGAGAGGGAAGAGGCCATGGAGGAATTTGAACATGAGGATATATCAAATCAAACAAAAGCAAAATACTGTAGATGCTGGAATCTGAAATAAAAACAGAAAATGCTGGAAATCTCAGCAGGTCAAGCAGCATCTGTGGAGAGAAACAGAGTTAACGTTTCAGGTCAATGACCCTTCGTCAGAACTAACAAATTTTTAAAGTGAACAGATTCTTAAGGCGCACTGAAAGGGGGAGGGGAGGAAAGAACCAAAGGGAAGGTCTGTGATAGGGTGGAAGACAGGAGAGAATTGAGACAAGGGATAATAGGCCAACTTGAGATGGTAATGGCAGAAGTTGAAAGATGATTAGTTTAGATAGGGTGTGAATGGAAGAATAATTACCAGCTGCCAGAGAGAGAGAGAGAGAGAGAGAGAGAGAGAAAATGAAAATACCAAGAGCAAAATATGGGCAACAGTTAAGGTCTGAAATTGTTGAACTCTTTATGTTGAGTCCAGAAAGCTATAAAGTGCCTAAACAAAAGATGAGGTGCTTTTCCTCAAGCTTGTGTTGCACTTCAATGTAACAGTGCAGGTGTCAGAGGATGGAGAGATCAGAGTGGGAGTGGAGCAGAGATATATAAAAATCAAAGCTCTTTCATTTCTTGACTGTCAAGACATCAGTCAGGCCCTATCCTCAAAAAACAAAATACTGCAGATGTTGGAAAATCAGAAACAAAAAAAGTAGAAAATGACAGAAATACACCAGCACATCTGTGGAGAGAAGACATGTTACTGTTTTGGGTGTGAACCTGAAACATTAACCTGCGTGCTTTCTCCATAAACAAGGGTGCTTCTCGAATATTTTCTGATCCTGTCCTCATTCCAACATCCACAACTAACAGGAGGCATCAGATAGTGATCAGGGGCAGAATATGTGCATATTTCCCCTTTCGAAGCCTCCAAGGTCAAAGGGCCAAGCAACACTCACCATCAAGGGCAACAGGTGAAGAATGGCCGTTAGATGGGGTACCGAAAGGGGCCGAAATCGGTGGACTCTCAGCCAAGCCAGAGCCCATGAGGAGAGAGAATAGTTAGTGAGGAGGGCAGACACCCGTCAGCAAAGGCATTTAACCCCTTGTGCTAGAACTGTCTCAAGTAACTGGGGTGGCGGGGGAAATAATAACGCGCCTGTCCGTTTGCTCCGCGGCACCGTTATTGATAACGGGCTGAGCTGGTGCTACGAATTAAAGCGACTCAGTGACAGGACACCTTGCCCAAGGCCTGCAACCTAGGCCCCGGGCTCAATCTCCGACCGCCCTGCAACATACCCCTCCACCAAACCATCCGCCAGCTCAGGAAGCAACGGTCCCCGAGGCATCGGCTGCGCTCCGATCAACTTTACCTAATTTCATCACCGTGTCCGCCAAGCAGCGCTCCACCTTCTTCTCGAGTTCGGCCTCCGCCATCTTATTCTGCCCCGCGCCCGGCTCTCGCGAGAACTGGCCGCGAGGGGCAAGAGGCGGGGCCCGACCGAGAGCACGTGACCCCGGAGGAGGCGGAGCAACAGCCACAGACTGAGCAAGGCACACAGCTCCATCAGCAACCCGACAAATGCATCAGTAGGCCAGCCAATTCCATCAATAGCCACATACAAATCATTAATAGCCCTGCTAAATAATCCACAACACGACAAAGCCTCCCTCATCAGCCCTGCAAAACTCATCAATAACTCTAAAAAGTCAAATCAATAATCCAACAAACCCATTAACAATTTTGAAAACCTATCAATAATTCCGCAAATTCATTAGTAACCAAGCAAACTCATTGGGGTCAGCCGTGGCTCAGTGTTTAGCACTCACGCCTCTGAGTCGGAAGGCTGTGAGTTCAAGTCTCACTCCAAAGACTTGAGCACATAAATCTAGGCTGACGCTCCAGTGCAATACTGTTGGAGGTGCTGTCTTTTGGACGAGCGGTTGTCATCACAGGCAGTCCCTCGGAATCGAAGACTTGCTTCCACTCTTGGCATGAGTTCTTAGGTGTCTGAACAGTCCAATAGGAGAAGCACAGTCTCTGTCACAGGTGCGACAGACAGTGTTTGAGGGGAAGGGTGGGTGGGGAGGCTGGTTTGCCGCACGCTCCTTCCGCTGCCTGCACTTGATTTCTGCATGCTCTCGGCGACGATACTCGACGAGCTCAGCGCCCTCCCTGAAGCACTTCCTCCACTTAGGGTGGTCTTTGGTCAGGGACTCCCAGGTATCAGTGGGGATGTCGCACTTTATCAGGGAGGCTTTGAGGGTGTACTTGTAACGTTTCCTCTGCCCACCTTTGGCTCGTTTGCCGTGGACAAGTTCCGAGTAGAGCGCTTGCTTTGGGAGTCTCGTGTCTGGCATGCAAACTATGTGGCCTGCCCAGCGGAGCTGATCAAGTGTGGTCAGTGCTTCAATGCTGGGGATGTTGGCCTGAATGAGGACGCTAATGTTGGTGCGTCTGTCCTCCCAGGGGATTTGTAGGATCTTGCGGAGACATCGCTGGTGGTATTTCTCCAGCGACTTGAGGTGTATACTGTACATGGTCCACGTCTCTGAGCCATACAGGAGGGCAGGTATTACTACGACCCTGTAGACCATGAGCTTGTTGATAGTTTTGAGGGCCCAGTCTTCAAACACTCTTTTCCTCAGGCGGCCGAAGGCTGCACTGGCGCACTGGAGGCGGTGTTGGATCTCGTCAATGCCTGCTCTTGTTGATAGGAGGCTCCCGAGATAAGGGAAGTGGTCCATGTTGTCCAGGGCCATGCCGTGGATCTTGATGTCTGTGCAGCGAAGACAGGCTGGTGGAGGACCTTTGTCTTAGTGATGTTTAGCGTAAGGCCCATGCTTTCATACGCCTCGGTAAATACGTCGACTATGTCCTGGAGTTCAGCCTCTGTGTATGCACAGATGCAGGCGCGCCCGCATGCTGTAGCTCGACGACAGAGGTTGGAGTGGTCTTGGACCTGGCCTGGAGACGGCGAAGGTTGAAGAGTTTCCCACTGATTCTGCAGTTTAGTTCCACTCCAGCGGGGAGCTTGTCAACTGTGAGGTGGAGCATGGCAGCGAAGAAGATTGAGAAGAGGGTTGGGGTGATGATGCAGCCCTGCTTGACACAGGTCTGGACGTGGATTGTGTCTGTGATGGATCCGTTGGTAAGGATCACGGCCTGCATGTCGTCATGGAGCAGGCGGAGGATGGTGATGTACTTTTGGGGGCATCCGAAACGGAGGAGGACACTCCATAGACCCTTGAGGTTGTCAATGTCAAAGACCTTTGTAAGGTCGAAGAAGGCCATGTATAAGGGCTGGCGCTGTTCCCTGCATTTTTCCTGCAGCTGGTGCACTGCAAAAATCATGTCCGTTGTGCCCTGGAGGGAACGAAATCCGCACTGCGACTCCGGGAGGAGCTTCTCGGCCACATGGAGAAGACGGTTGAGGAGGACTCTAGCGACGACTTTCCCAGTGGCTGATAGCAGGGAGATTCCTCTTTAGTTGCTGCAGTTGGACTTGTCCTCTTTTTTAAAGATGGTCACGATCACTGCATATCTAAGATCTCCCGGCCTGCTCTCCTCCCTCCAGATGCGAGAGATGAGGTCGTGTATTTGCGCCAGCAGTGCCTCTCCGCCATACTTCAGTGCCTCAGCAGGGATTCCATCCGCTCCCGTGGCCTTGTTTTTTGGCTGTCATGGCTTTTTCTTCCTCGTGCAGTGTTGGGGTCTCACTGAGGTGGTGGCGGGTAGCATGCTGTGGAATGGAGTCGAGAACACTCGAGCCAAAGGCAGAGTCCCGATTGAGGAGATCTTCAAAGTGCTCCTTCCAGCAGGCCCTGACTGCCTCGGTGTCCTTGATGAGTGTTTCCCCGTTCTTGGACAGCAGTGGGGTGGGGCCTTCGGTGTTTGGACCGTATGTGGCTTTGACTGCGATGAAACATCCTCACACATCATGGCTGTCGGCCAGCTACTGTTTCTCCAATGCTTTCACCATCCACCATCTGTTCTTTAGGTCCCGTGTTTTTTGTTGGACCTTAGCCTTTAGCCATCTGTAATGCTGCTTTGCTGCTCCCGAGTTGGGTTGCTGTTTAAGGCTCAGAAATGCCCTTCGCTTGCAATCTATTAGCTCTTGAATCTCCTGATCATTCTCATCAAACCAGTCCGGGTGTTTCCTGGTTGAGTGACCAAGCGTCTCTTTGCAGGCACTGGTTATGGAGGCCTGGAGGGCAGACCAAGCGCTGTGGGCATTCAGCATCTCGGGGTCATCAAGGCACGCCAGGTTAGCTGAGAGGCGCTGACGCAAAGGGCTCTCTTAGTTGGGTCCTTAAGTGCCCCGGCATTGACTTTTTTGCGACACTGCTTCTGCTGCCCCCTTCACTTTGGGGCTATGTTGATGTCAATGATGGATCGGATTAGGCGGTGGTCCGTCCAGCAGTCATCAGCTCCTGTCATGGCACGGGTGATGCGCACATCCTTGCGATCCCTGGCTCGGACGATGACATAGTCGAGCAGGTGCCAGTGTTTGGAGCGAGCGTGTTGCACACGCCTTGTATTTGTCCCTCTGTCAGAACAAGGTGTTTGTGATGACAAATTCATGCTCTAGACATTTTGTCAGGATACCGCTGGAGTTAACATAGAAACATAGGAAATAGATGCAGGAGAAGGTCATTCGGCCCTTCGAGCCTGCACCACCATTCAATAAGATCATGACTAATCATCAGCTCACTACCTCTTTCCTGCTTTCTCTCCATACCCCTTGATCCCTTTAGTCATACGGGCCATATCTAACTCCCTCTTGAATATATCCAACGAACTGGCATCAACAACTCTCTGCGATAGAGAATTCCACAGGTTAACAACTCTCTGAGTGAAGAAGTTTCTCCTCATCTCGGTCCTAAATGGCTTGCCCCTTATCCTTAGATTGTGTCCCCTGGTTCTGGACTTCCCCAACATCGGGAACATTCTTCCTGCATCTAACTTGTCCAGTCCCGTCAGTATTTTATATGTTTCTACGAGATCCCTCTCATTCTTCTAAACTCCAGTGAATACAGGCCCAGTCGATTCAGTTTCTCCTCATATGTCAGTCCTACCATCCCGGAAATCAGTCTGGTGAACCTTCGCTGCACTCCCTCAATAACAAAAACATCCTTCCTCAGATTAGGAGATCAAAACTGAACACAATATTCCAGGTGAGGCCTCACCTGTACAACTGCAGTAAGACCTCCCTGCTCCTATACTCAAATCCCCTAGCTATGAAGGCCAACATGCCATTTGCCTTCTTCACCGCCTGCTGTACCTGCATGACAACTTTCAATGACTGATGTACTATGACACCCAGGTCTCATTGCACCTCCCCTTTTCCTAATCTGCCGCCATTCAGATAATATTCTGCCCTCATGTTTTTGCCACGAAAGTGGATAACGTCACATTTATCCACATTATACTGCATCTGCCATGCATTTGCCCACTCACCTAACCTGTTCAAGTCACCCTGCAGCCTCTTAGCATCCTCCTCGCAGCTCACACTGCCACCCAGCTTAGTGTCATCTGCAAACTTGGAGATATTACACTCAATTCCTTCATCTAAATCATTAATGTATATTGTAAATAGCTGGGGTCCCAGCACTGAGCCCTGCGGCACCCCACTAACCAATGCCTGCCATTCTGAAAAGGACCCGTTTATCCCGAATCTCTGCTTCCTGTCTGCCAAACAGTGTTCTATCCACGTCAATACATTACCCCCAATACCATGTTATTTAATTTTGCACACCAATCTCTTGTGTGGGACCTTGTCAAAAGCCTTTTGAAAGTCCAAATACACCACACCCACTGGTTCAACTGGGCCTTAATACATTGGAGTTTAGAAGGATGAAAGGGGATCTCATAGAAACATACAAGAATCTGACGGGCGGGACAGGTTAGATGTGGTTAGATTGTTCCCGATGTTGGGGAAGTCCAGAACCAGGGGACACAGTCTTAGGATAAGAGGTAGGCCATTTAGGACTGAGATGAGGAGAAACTTCTTCACTCAGAGAGTTGTTAACCTGTGGAATTCCCTGCTGCAGAGAGTTGTTGATGCCAGTTCATTGGATATATTCAAGAGGGAATTAGATATGGCCCTTACGGCTAAGGGGATCAAGGGGTATGGAGAGAAAGCAGGAAAGGGATACTGATGGAATGATCAGCCATGATCTTATTGAATGGTGGTGCAGGCTCGAAGGGCTGAATGGCCTACTCCTACACCTATTTTCTATGTTTCTATGTTTCTATATTTCTATGTTCTTCTCTGTCCACTCTACTAGTTACATCCTCAAAAAATTCTAGAAGATTTGTCAAGCATGATTTCCCTTTCATAAATCCATGCTGACTTGGACCGATCCTGTCACTGCTTTCCAAATGCGCTGCTCTTTCATTTTTAATAACTGATTCCAACATTTTCCCCACCACTGATATCAGGCTAACCGGTCTATAATTCCCTGTTTTCTCTCTCCCTCCTTTCTTAAAAAGTGGTGTTACATTACCTACCCTCCAGTCCATAGGAACTGATCTAGAGTCGAAAGACTGCTGGAAAATGATCACCAATGCATCCACTATTTCTCGGGCCACTTCCTTAAGTACTCTGGGATGCAGACTGTCAGGCCCTGGGGATTTATCGGCCTTCAATCCCATCAATTTCCCCAACACAATTTCCTGACTAATAAGGATTTCCTTCAGTTCCTCCTTCTCACTAAACCCTCTGTACCCTAGTATTTCCGGAAGATTATTTGTGTCTTCCTTCGTGAAGACAGAACCAAAGTATTTGTTCAATTGGTCTACCATTTCTTTGTTCTCCATTATAAATTCACCTGATTCTGACTGCAAGGGACCTTCGTTTGTCTTCACTAATCTTTTTCTCTTCACATATCTATAGATATGCAGTCAGTTTTTATGTTCCCAGCAAGCTTCCTCTCATACTCTATTTTCCCCCTCATAATTAAACCCTTTGTCCTCCTCTGCTGAATTCTAAATTTCTCCCAGTCCTCAGGTTTGCTGCTTTTTCTGGCCAATTGGCTTTCTTTACCCCCTCTCTGCCAATCACGCCCCCCCAGAGGTCTGTGTCCTTGCCAACCCTGGAGTTGAAGTCGCCGAGGAGGATCAGTTTGTCGCTCGCAGGTCAGGGATTTTTCGAGGTTGGAGTAAAAACCCTCTTTGACCTCATCTGTTGCATTGAGTGTTGGGGCGTAAGCACCGATGACTGTGGCGCACTGGTTCCGGGATAGGGTGAGTCAAAGCGTCATTCGTTAGCCCCACAGGTGAGTACAATGGCTGTGAGCCCCCTGCCCCCCCATTCTGAACCCCAGTGCACCATTAGCCCCCCCCAATGCCTGCCCCCAACCAAGCCTTGGACCACCTACCATCAAGGGCGCTACCCAGTGCCGAGCCTGCGGCCAACATCTCGCCGTAGGCAACTAGGCCCATACAGCAGTGCCTGGTGTTCAGTCATCTTGGACCCTCTTGCCACTGGACCAAGACCTTGCTCAGCTTAGCCCGTGTGGTGGCCGGTGTGCAACGACCACCCCATGTTAAAAGAAATCACGCACAGGCATCTTCCACTCCTCTAACATGAAGTTCAGGACCTGGAATGTCAGGACCCTCATGGACAACCCCAACAGCGACAGACCAGAACGCTGCACCGCCATAGTTGCCCGAGAATTTAGACGCTTTGATATTGACATCGCCGCCCTAAGTGAGACCCGGTGGGCAGGGGAAGGCCAGTTCAAGGAACAAGGTGGAGATTACACCTTCTTCTGGAAAGGGAAACCAGAGGCAAACCGCTGCCTCCACGGAGTCGACTTCACCATCAAAAACGAGCTGGTCGACCGCCTCAAAGACGCCCCCTGCGGGGCTAACGCATGCCTCATGACGCATCGACTCACCCTATCCCGGAATGAGAGGTTAGAGTGAGGTTCTGTCTGCTCTCTCAGGTGGATGTAAAAGATCCCATGATGCTATTTTCAAGAAGAGCAGGGGAGTTAACCCCAATGCTCTGGTCAAAGGTTGGTGGAGTACAGCTAGACTGCATATGTTGCCCAAGCAAGACAAGATTAATAACACGCAAAATCTAGGTTGACACTTCAGTGCGGTGCTGCAGTGTTAGTGGTGCTGTTTTTGGATAAAACATTAAACGGAGACCCTGACTGTCTATTAAGGTGGACATGAAAGATGTTATGGCGCACTGTTTGAAAAAGAGCAACAAAGATCTCACATGTTCCCCAGGGACCTGTACTGGGGCCTCAGCTTTATAATGTATATATTAATTACTTGGATAAAGGAATAGAGAGTTGCAGATCCAAGTTTTCAGATGGCATTAAGTTAGGAAATACAGAAAGTTGTGTGGATGGGAGCAGAAAGCTGCAAGTGAACATAGACAGACCAAGAGTGGGCAAAACAATGACACATGGACACATGTAGGGAAATATGAGGTCATATTGGATCTGAGAAAAACAAATCAGAATATTTTCTTAATGGCGAGAAACTAGGAGCTATAGAGGGGCAAAGGGATTTAGATGTCCATGTACACAAATCACTAAAAGCTAGTTCGCAGGTACAAAAAGTTATCAACAAGGCTAACTGAAAGTTGGCTTTTAACTCTCCCTATCTTTGTAACTTTTTCCAGCCATTAAAATATTTGCATTCCTCCAATTCTGGCCCCTTGCGCATCTCCGATTTAATTGCTCCACCATTGGCGGCCATGCCTTCAGCTTCCGAGACCCTAAGCTCTGAAATTGTCGACCTAACCCTCTTTGCCTCTATACTTCTCTTTCCTCCCTTAAGACGCTCCTTAAAAGCTGCCTCTTTGACCAAGCTTTTGGCCATCTGTCCTAATATCTTATGTGTGAGAAGTGTGAGGTAATGCATTTCAAGAGAGCTAACAAGACAAGGGAATACACAATAAATGGGAGTGCAGGAGAGAAAACAATCAGGGAAAAAGTAATTTGGTAAAATTAAAACATAAAGCAAGAAAGGCTGAGAGAAAGGTTTAATGCAATCATGGTAGAATAGCTGAATCCCACATTCCAGCAATTAGGCTGATACACAGAACAACGGGTCTCACAAGGGCTAGGACTAAAGGTCAGAGAAATTCTCTGAGGGGATAACATTTCTATGAGCACCCACAAGATTTATGTAGATAGCTCACAGAAATATTGAGCTTGAGGCCGCCATGTTCCAGTCACATGAGATAACAGAAACAAGGCCCATTTGAATTAAAATAAGCCAGATGGATCTGTCAAGGACAGAGTCTGAGGGCTAGCCTGGGAACACGTTCACAGAAATAGGGGGCTTTTCCCTACCAACAGTGGCCATAACTGAATGTACCAATGAAATCATTAGCAATTACTGTAACCAATGAAATTAATGTAACTGTAGTAACCAATGATATTGCTGTAATTGTATGAACCAATGTATTAGTAGCAGGTGGGTGGGGACTGGTGGCAAATAACTAATGGAACACTTCCACCATTTTGGAAGTTTCACCATTTTGACTGTATTTCGACTGTATAAATTATAACTGTGCAGCCTGTCCCACGAGACCAGTGCTTAGGAGCATTCAGTAGGGGTATTGATGCAACCGGTTCTCCCTTGATTAATCAGGTTTTAATAAACAATTCTTTTCTCTATATACGGACCTTTGTGTCGAGTGTTCTATTTTTAATACTCCACAACATTTTGGCATTGCGAGCAGGGTACAACGGGTTGCCTACAGACGAGTGTATATGGATCCATCACGAGTGAGTATATTTAACTACCACTCATAATCCAACGTGAGCTGTTACGAGACGTGTTGGTTGTCCGGGGTACCAGAATCTGTGAAAGGTCTGTTATGGTGTAAGAGACTTGTGGGAATTAGGAAGTCACGATAGACACTATCATTAGATATCGATGTGAGTATTGCCTCTAAGTTCAAGGGGAACCAGGTAGAGGGACAATCAGTATCTTAGAATACAGATAAATCGATAAGGGTGTCAATGGGATTGCAGGCTCTAAGGGGAGGGGAAACCAATTAGGTGGACAATCATAATCTAAGAGTACAGTTTAAATCGATAAAAGGTCAGTGAGACTGTAGACAAAGTGAAACCAAGTAGGGGGACGGTCAGTATCTGAGAATACAGTGAAACCGATATAGGGGTAGACATACCAAAAACTGAGTATGGCGTGTAAAGATATGCTGGACACTGCTCCCTTATGGGGGCCGGGTAGATATTTTTCGGATGACCATAAGAAACTGATAGTGACTATGTTAAGTGACGTATGGGATCCAAAAATAGAGCCGGCCAAATAATAGGAGTAATAAGCTTTGTTGAATGAAAAAAAAACTGGTGTGAATGTCTGTCTTTGAATGAAAAGTGTTAGTGTGATTTTTGACTGTGGAATATTTGAGATGGGAATTAATGAATTGTTCATTTGTCTGAAAGCCTGTTTGAAACAATGGTGGCACTGACTGTTTGTTTTAGCTCCACCCACTTTTCCAGATGGAGTTGAACGTTTTTTTAACCCTTTGTAGTGTTGTCCTAGATGTGGAAGTTTTAAGAAAGTGTGAACCTAGAATTGAATTACATTTTAAGTTAGAAACGCAGGTGCAGATTTATTTTTAAAAGTTGCGGAGCTAGGAAATGCACAAAGGATAGGTTTGTTTAACAAGAGATAAAATCATTGATTACATTGGGTTGAAAGACAATAAATTTAGTCTAGGAATGAGATAAAGAATGGAGAAGGGAAATGGTAATGCCATTAAAAAAGCCTGCGAGGCTGCGGGCTGGGGAAGTTACGCCCCATTTTCCTTTGTGTCAAATCTTACGTTAAATGACGTGAACGCTTCTAGCTCAGTAAAAAGAGTTTTACATAAAAGATTGACAGTACAATATTTGAATTGGGATTTTGAGATATTTCAGGTGATTCTCCCTGATAAACATTTTGGTTGTATTGAAACATAGAAACATAGAAAATAGGTGCAGGAGTAGGCCATTCGGCCCTTCTAGCCTGCACCGCCATTCAATGAGTTCATGGCTGAACATGCAACTTCAGTACCCCATTCCTGCTTTCTCACCATACCCCTTGATTCCCCTAGTAGTAAGGACTTCATCTAACTCCTTTTTGAATATATTTAGCGAATTGGCCTCAACAACATTCTGTGGTAGAGAATTCCACAGGTTCACCACTCTCTGGGTGAAGAAATTCCTCCTCATCTCAGTCCTAAATGGCTTACCCCTTATCCTTAGACTGTGTCTCCTGGTTCTGGACTTCCCCAACATTGGGAACATTCTTCCTGCATCTAACCTGTCTAACCCCGTCAGAATTTTATACGTTGCTATGAGGTCCCCTCTCATTCTTCTGAACTCCAGTGAATACAAGCCCAGTTGATCCAGTCTTTCTTGATAGGTCAGTCCCGCCATCCCGGGAATCAGTCTGGTGAACCTTCGCTGCACTCCCTCAATAGCAAGAATGTCCTTCCTCAGGTTAGGAGACCAAAACTGTACACAATACTCCAGGTGTGGCCTCACCAAGGCCCTGTACAACTGTAGCAACACCTCCCTGTCCCTGTACTCAAATCCCCTCGCTATGAAGGCCAACATGCCATTTGCTTTCTTAACCACCTGCTGTACCTGCATGCCAACCTTCAATGACTCGTTGCACCTCCCCTTTTCCTCATCTGTCACCATTCAGATAATAGTCTGTCTCTCTGTTTTTACCACCAAAGTGGATAACCTCACATTTATCCACATTATACTTCATCTGCCATGCATTTGCCCACTCACCTAATCTATCCAAGTCGCTCTGCAGCCTCATAGCATCCTCCTCGCAGCTCACACTGCCACCCAACTTAGTGTCATCCGCAAATTTGGAGATACTACATTTAATCCCCTCATCTAAATCATTAATATACAGTGTAAACAGCTGGGGCCCCAGCACAGAACCTTGCGGTACCCCACTAGTCACTGCCTGCCATTCTGAAAAGTCCCCATTTACTCCTACTCTTTGCTTCCTGTCTGACAACCAGTTCTCAATCCATGTCAGCACACTACCCCCAATCCCATGTGCTTGAACTTTGCACATTAATCTCTTGTGTGGGACCTTGTCGAAAGCCTTCTGAAAGTCCAAATATACCACATCAACTGGTTCTCCCTTGTCCACTCTACTGGAAACAGCCTCAAAAAATTCCAGAAGATTTGTCAAGCATGATTTCCCTTTCACAAATCCATGCTGACTTGGACCTATCATATCACCTCTTTCCAAATGCACTGCTATGACATCCTTAATAATTGATTCCATCATTTTACCCACTACCGATGTCAGGCTGACCGGTCTATAATTCCCTGTTATCTCTCTCCCTCCTTTTTTAAAACATGGGGTTACATTGGCTACCCTCCACTCCATAGGAACTGATCCAGAGTCAATGGAATGTTGGAGAATGACTGTCAATGCATCCACTATTTCCAAGGCCACCTCCTTAAGTACTCTGGGATGCAGTTCATCAGGCCCTGGGGATTTATCGGCCTTCAATCCCATCAATTTCCCCAACACAATTTCCTGACTAATAAGGATTTCCCTCAGTTCCTCCTCCTTACTAGACCCTCCGAACCCTTTTATATCTGGAAGGTTGTTTGTGTCCTCCTCAGTGAATACCGAACCAAAGTACTTGTTCAATTGGTCCGCTATTTCTTTGTTCCCCGTTATGACTTCCCCTGATTCTGACTGCAGGGGACCTACGTTTGTCTTTACTAACCTTTTTCTCTTTACATATCTATAGAAACTTTTGCAATCCGTCTTAATGTTCCCTGCAAGCTTCTTCTCGTACTCCATTTTCCCTGCCCTAATCAAACCCTTTGTCCTCCTCTGCTGAGTTCTAAATTTCTCCCAGTCCCCGGGTTCGCTGCTATTTCTGGCCAATTTGTATGCCACTTCCTTGGCTTTAATACTATCCCTGATTTCCCTTGATAGCCACGGTTGAGCCACCTTCCCTTTTTTATTTTTACGCCAGGCAGGAATGTACAATTGTTGTAGTTCATCCATGCGGTCTCTAAATGTCTGCCATTGCCCATCCACAGTCAACCCCTTCAGTATCATTCGCCAATCTATCCTAGCCAATTCACGCCTCATACCTTCAAAGTTACCCTTCTTTAAGTTCTGGACCATGGTCTCTGAATTAACTGTTTCATTCTCCATCCTAATGCAGAATTCCACCATATTATGGTCACTCTTCTCCAAGGGGTCTCGTACAACGAGATTGCTAATTAATCCTCTCTCATTACACAACACCCAGTCTAAGATGGCCTCCCCCCTAGTTGGTTCCTCGACATATTGGTCTAAAAAACCATCCCTTATGCACTCCAGGAAATCCTCCTCCACCGTATTGCTTCCAGTTTGGTTAACCCAATCTATGTGCATATTAAAGTCACCCATTATAACTGCTGCACCTTTATTGCACGCACCCCTAATTTCATGTTTGATGCCTTCCCCAACATCACTACTACTGTTTGGAGGTCTGTACACAACTCCCACTAACGTTTTTTGCCCTTTGGTATTCTGCAGCTCTACCCATATAGATTCCACATCATCCAAGCTAATGTCCTTCTGAACTATTGCCTTAATTTGCTCCTTAACCAGCAATGCTACCCCACCTCCTTTTCCTTTTATTCTATCTTTCCTGAATGTTGAATACCCCTGGATGTTGAGTTCCCAGCCCTGATCATCCTGGAGCCACGTCTCCGTAATCCCAATCACATCATATTTGTTAACATCTATTTGCACAGTTAATTCATCCCACTTATTGCGGATACTCCTTGCATTAAGACACAAAGCCTTCAGGCTTGTTTTTTTAACACCCTTTGTCCTTTTAGAATTTTGCTGTACAGTGGCCCTTTTTGTTCTTTGCCTTGGGTTTCTCTGCCCTCCACTTTTCCTCATCTCCTTTCTGTCTTTTGCTTTTGTCTCCTTTTTGTTTCCCTCTGTCTCCCTGCATTGGTTCCCATCCCCCTGCCATATTAGTTTAAATCCTCCCCAACAGCACTAGCAAACACTCCCCCTAGGACATTGGTTCCGGTCCTGCCCAGGTGCAGACCGTCCGGTTTGTACTGGTCCCACCTCCCCCAGAACCGGTTCCGATGCCCCAGGAATTTGAATCCCTCCCTGCTGCACCACTGCTCAAGCCACGTATTCATCTGCGCTATCCTGCGATTCCTACTCTGACGATCACGTGGCACTGGTAGCAATCCCGAGATTACTACTTTTGAGGTCCTACTTTTTAATTTAGCTCCTAGCTCCTTAAATTCGTTTCATAGGACCTCATCCCTTTTTTTACCTATGTCGTTGATACCAATGTGCACCACGACAACTGGCTGATCTCCCTCCCTTTTTAGAATGTCCTGCACCCGCTCCGAGACATCCTTGACCCTTGCACCAGGGAGGCAACATACCATCCTGGAGTCTCGGTTGCGGCCGCAGAAACGCCTATCTATTCCCTTTACAATTGAATCCCCTATCACTATCGCTCTCCCACTCTTTTACCTGCCCTCCTGTGCAACAGAGCCAGCCATGGTGCCATTGGAAAATTATGGGTTTGGCAACCGTTTTAATAAAAGTACACATCTGTATAACTCTACCTCAACTACTGCGTCAGAAGCTGAAGCTTAAAAAGATGTAATTTATGAGATACTGTATCACAAAATATATATCTTGAAGTTACAAAGCAAAAGATTTTCTACTTATGCTATTCCTACTTGGATTGGAGTTTTTAATGTTCAGCTTCTAAAACAGAAGTTAGGCACATAATTATAAAACAAGTACTTTGCATTCTGTGATCTGTGAATCACTTAGAAACTATAAATGAGAATTCTAATATTAAAAAAAACAGTCTTACCATATTTGACATTTTGTAATCCAAAAATAAATACAAATACCACAAAAGGGAAACATAAATTAGGATGGAAACAGTAAAATAATTAATTTGTTGTGAAGGTTTCAAGTACCACTGGTTAAGAAAACACACAACAAAATACTGAGATACATTTAAAATAAAATGTTAAATCTGACCTCTTTTTAAAAAAAAATAAAACTAAAAGGAGTTTGGGCTACCTCAAAGCCGGACTGCGGGCTGGTAAAATGCGAGCCTGTGGTGATCCCAGGACCCGAACATACTTCCCACTGTCAATACCCGATAAAACCAGAAGCCGCACAGGCTGTGAGACAGATAGTGGGGGATTTACTGGAAAGCGGTATACTCCGAGAGGTAGAGGGAACAACGAATTCCCCTGTTTGGCCTGTACAAAAGCTGGACGGATCATACCGAGTAACTATTGATTACATTGCCCTCAATAAGGTGACGCCCTGTCAACATCCCATCGTGGCCAGCCCAGCCACAATATCTAATGGATTAAAACCAGAGCATAAGGTCTTCACTATATTAGACATAGCCAATGGATTCAGGTCCATACCTCTGGCAAAAGAGTCCCAAGATAAATTCGCCTTCACAGTCGGTAACCCTCAGTACACCTGGACTGGACACGGGTCCCACAAGGGTTCCACAATAGCCCGGCTATATTCCACCGGACTATGAGTCGAGCTATAGAAAAGGTGGATTTAACCCCGTATAGGAGTACAATACTACAATACGTAGATGACCTACTGATAGCATCTGAGGACGATAGGGGGCACACAGGAGCACTTATAAAGATCCTGGAAGTCCTGCAGGACGCAAGATTCAAAGTAAATCCCAAAAAGGCACAAATCGGACAAGCCGTGGTACAGCACCTGGGACACAAAATATCCCAAGGGCCTATGACCTTGTCCAATGACAGAAAGGAGGCCATTAGGATCATGCCCTGACCAAAAACAGGCCGAGGGGTGCGTAAGGTACTGGTGTTTTTTAACTATTGCAGGAATTTTGTACCTAACTTTGCGGCAATTGCAGAACCAATACAATGGCTAGTGAAAGGGGGAAAACCATCCTTAGAAACTATAGAGAGGGGCCCCAAACAAGAAGCGGCATACGGTAATCTGAAGGAAGCCCTAATGTCAGCTCCAGGGCTGGGACTCCTGAACATGGATCTCCCATTCCATATATATTGTGAGAACCAGGGAGGTTTCTATGGAGCGGTGGTGACACAAATGCATGGGGATAGGATGAGACCCGCAGCTTACTACTCAACACAGCAATTACCAGCGGCTGCCGACCTGTCCAGCCGCACTGGCTTGTGCCACTTGGGCAGTCAAAGTTAGCGAGCCTGTCATTATGACAGATGAAATAATACTGCACACAAAACACACACTGGTGGAAATGCTAAATACAGAGAAGCTCCGGGCCGCCTCCAATGTCCGCCGATCAAAATGGGAGGTAGTCCTATTATCACATGATTGACTCGGATCAAGGAACTCATTTCACAGCACAAGTAATGAAAGAAACTTGTAGAATATTTGGTATTAAGCAGAAGTTTCACAACCCATACCACCCCCAGAGTTCAGGGATGATAGAGAGAATGAATCGGACCCTTAAAAACGCCTTGAGCAAGGCATTACAGGAAACAGGGCAGGCATGGACTGAACTCCTACCGACAATATTAATGAGGTTGCGTGACACACCAAACAGAACTATGGGATTAACCCCTTATGAATTAATGACCGGATGCGCAATGAGGTTACCAGAAGGAATAGTGAAAGGAGGAGCTGACTTAGGCCCCTACGAGACTGAATCAGAAAGTATGTGAGAGAATTGAGTGAGTAGTTGAAAGGTATGCGACAGGAGGTTCGAGAAAGGCAGAAGAAGGAGGACGAAGATGGTGAGACAACTGCCTCGGCTATAATCCCCGAGGTGGGGGCGAAGGTAATGGTTAAGGAAGTGGCAGAGAAATCAGGGTTCGCACCTCGGTGGAGCAGACCATATGAGGTATTAATTAGTGGAGATACGTGCACTTGCGTGAATATGAAAAGTAGGGGCCGGTGGAAGCACTGGTCCCAGCTGAAAGAATATAAGAGTATGGTAGATGGCGGAACCTGGGGTAATCCCAGTAAAACATTGCTTAAGATATGCTTTAGAGTATAAGGAGTGGAAGGACGAACTGACAGATGGACTTTTTAGAGGATTAGGATGTATATTTGCAATATTAGGGGTACTGGCTATAATAAAATGGATCTAGAAAAGGGTACACGCCCGGAGAAACAGTGCAAACAATTGGGGAAACGGTGCAAACAATTTGGTTGAAATAGAAATGATAAGAATTTAACCTCTGGGACGCCAGGCTGTAATCTCTCAACAGAAAAAGAATGTGGCTCGTTGCAAAGATTCTGACAGGCGCCTTAATCCTCACTAGCTTGGGAGAAGCTACCAGGACACTAACACGGGGACAGCTGACTGAGGAACAGCAAGGCGTGTACTACATGGATTCGGGTGACATTGGGTGTGAGACAGGAAAGTGCGTGGTCGTTAAACCTGGACCAGAAGTAATAGTACATTGTCTGGACCCAGAGAAGGACACGGTCTTAGAGCCGTCCTCGTTAAAAGCAATAGGATGGGTCATATGTCAGGAAGAGAGAAAGTGTTCAGGTCCAGCAGTGATGATTAATTGGCAAAAAACCTGTAGTCACGACCCCAGGACCAACAACACTGCCACCAATTACTTGCCCCCCCTGCCCCCCCCCCCCCTTGCTGAAGGCCCGCCCGGCGGGTTGGTGACGAGATCGGAGGGAATGTTGTTATTTGACAATGTGCAGCATGAAATGTTACCTGTGAACATAAATTTAACAGACCTATACCTGCCAGAAAGGTTTAGCCCCAAGCCTAAAGCTTTGTACACACGATTGCTAGACACAATCCTGAGAAAAGCTAATGACGCATCAGGAGCAAGGGAGTATCAGAAGCAGCTGAGACACAAAGGAGGAAAACGGAGGAGATCTATAGGGAATGACGTATTAACTGGAGTAAATACAGGGACCTCTCTAGTAGATGCACTAGATATACAGGCGATCCAAGCAGGAGTAGATAGGCGATCCAAGCAGGAATGATTTGGATGAAGGAATTGAGTGTAATATCTCCAAGTTTGCAGATGACACTAAGCTGGGTGGCGGTGTGAGCTGTGAGGAAGAGGCTAAGAGACTGCAGGGTGACTTGGACAGGTTAGGCGAGTGGGCAAATGCATGGCAGATGCAGTATAATGTGGATAAATGTGAGGTTATCCACTTTGGGGGCAAAAACACGAAGGCAGAATATTATCTGAATGGTGGCAGATTAGGAAAAGGGGAGGTGCAACGAGTCCTGGGTGTCATGGTTCATCAGTCATTGAAAGTTGGCATGCAGGTACAGCAGGCGGTGAAGAAGGCAAATGGTATGTTGACCTTCATAGCTAGGGGATTTGAATATAGGAGCAGGGAGGTCTTACTGCAGTTCTACAGGGCCTTGGTGAGACCTCACCTGGAATATTGTGTTCAGTTTTGGTCTCCTAATCTGAGGAAGGACGTTCTTGCTATTGAGGGAATGCAGCGAAGGTTCACCAGACTGATTCCAGGAATGACTGGACTGACATATGAGGAGAGACTGGATCAACTGGGCCTTTATACACTGGAGTTTAGAAGGATGAGAGGGATCTCATAGAAACGTATAAGATTCTGACAGGACGGGACAGGTTAGATGCAGGAAGAATGTTCCCGATGTTGGGGAAGTCCAGAACCAGGGGACACAGTCTCAGGATAAGGGGTAGGCCATTTAGGACTGAGATGAGGAAAAACTTCTTCACTCAGAGAGTTGTTAACCTGTGGAATTCCCTGCCGCAGAGAGTTGTTGATGCCAGTTCATTGGATATATTCAAGAGGAAGTTAGATATGGCCCTTACGGTTAAGGGGATCAAGGGGTATGGAGAGAAAGCAGGAAAGCGATACTGAGGGAATGATCAGCCATGATCTTATTGAATGGTGGTGCAGGCTCGAAGGGCCGAGCGGCCTACCCCTGCACCTATTTTCTATGTTTCTATGTTTCTATGTTTGAGGGGAACGATGGAGGTACTAATGAGGAAACAGGCCGGGATAGGGATAGAATCTGTAGAGTTAGGATCTAAAACATCCAAAATACTGCTAGAGGGTATATCCGTATTGGAAGGCCATGCATGAACAATTAATGAGCTAAATAAGCAGGAACGAGAGGACGATGCCGAGGACAGGAAAAGAGACACATATCATGCCTATGGGAGATGGATGATCAGTCAGGTGAGACACAATATGGATCAGTTACAAACCGGGCGTGTTCCAGATTGGATAAGTAGCACCCAGTTGAAAGAAATGGCACAGCACATTGAGCCATTAGACGCCTGCACCCTGAAAGGAATGACTAGGGTGTATGTGGTTACATGAGCATGTAAGGGGAAACAAACCCCTACGGTAGGGATAATACTAGTGATCCCCGTAACAAACCAAGGCTTATACCCTTATCCTCAATATGAAGTTGAAAATATAGGGATAATACGAGGGAAAGAATACATCCGCGATGGACTAGTATGCGATCAAAAAGATTGGAAATATAAGGGAACTATCTTTATCCGGGTGCCGGAGAGAAGGAAGTCTAACTATATGCCCTCACCCAGTGGAAGATGGGAGCTAGAATAGCGACGGGTTTGATAATACTACGGCAGGATGTGTCATTGGAATAAGCCCTGCCCGAACCGAACCCACACATTACGCCTAGCAAAGACGAGGAGAATATTGTGTGGTAACTAGCCTGGGAACTTACGATTACGGAGGCTTGACGTGTAACATTACAATGCCTAACTTTTGCTTTACTCCCAGAGTGTCGGTGGCAGTGGGAAGAGGACGCATGACGTATATACACGCCAGGAAGACAATGGCATTAAATATAAGCGATAAGATTAAGCAAGATATTGATGATTACATGGAAGAGCAAGCACCACCAATTCCCCTGTTACTTGCAGATTTAACTGAGCTCAAAAGACTATTAAGAAATAACATTAAAAGATATTATGAGCTAAAGGATGAAGGCAAAGAGCTGGACAGTGAAATAAAGAATAACCTGAAAAACCCGCCTTGGTACTTGAAATTATACATCCGTGGATAAGGGTCCTTTCACATGTGCTAGTGGCAGTACAGATAGTAATAGCCTTGAGTTGGTTGGTGATGTTATGTAACAAGTGCAAAGACAGAAGAGGCATCCTCGAGCCAAGCTACAAGCTAGGGATCAGAATTATATCCCATGTGTTAGTCCGAGTGCAGCTGATAGTGGTGCTGAAACTCTTGAGGGAATGTGCAGGCAGATACAAGAGACGCAGAGTGAAAACATTGGCCAAGGCCCTTAACGAAGAACGCAGAAAGCCTTTGCTAGATCTAAGAAGGGGTAATCAAACACAAAGACAGCACGAGTGCCTGATATGAGTCGTGAGTGTCTTAATCCTATTGCCTAATCAACGAAACCGGGGCGGCGGACATGCGAATCAAGACAGGGAAAGGCAGGGAAAGGAAAATTGTTGTTCATGGTGGGTATTTGGGGTTGGCACCTGATCAAATGGAGGATTGTAGGAGCGAAAACCTTAATCAGGGGAAAGCAATTTGATAAAATTAAAACATAAAGCAAGAAAGGCTGAGAGAAAGGTTTCATCCGTTCATGGTAGAAGCATAGAAACATAGAAAATAGGTGCAGGAGTAGGCCATTTGGCCCTTCGAGCCTGCACCACCATTCAATAAGATCATGGCTGATCATTCCTTCAGTACCCCGTTCCTGCTTTCTCTCCATACCCCTTGATCCCTTTAGCCGCAAGGGCCATATCTAACTCCCTCTTGAATATATCCAATGAACTGGCATCAACAACTCTCTGCGGTAGGGAATTCCATAGGTAAACAACTCTCTGAGTGAAGAAGTTCCTCCTCATCTCGGACCTAAATGGCTTGCCCCTTATCCTTAGATTGTGTCCCCTGGTTCTGGACTTCCCCAACATCGGGAACATTCTTCCTGCATCTAACTTGTCCAGTCCCGTCAGTATTTTATATGTTTCTACGAGATCCCCTCTCATTCTTCTAAACTCCAGTGAATACAGGCCCAGTCGATCCAGTTTCTCCTCATATGTCAGTCCTGCCATCCCGGAAATCAGTCTGGTGAACCTTCGCTGCATTCCCTCAATAGCAAGAATATCCTTCCTCAGATTGGGGACCAAAACTGAACACAATATTCTAGATGAGGCCTCACTAAGGCCCTGTACAACTGCAGTAAGACTTCCCTGCTCCTGTACTCAAATTCCCTTGCTATGAAGGCCAACATACCATTTGCCTTCTTCACCGCCTGCTGTACCTGCATGCCAACCTTCAGCGACTGATGAATCATGACACCCAGGTCTCGCTGCACCTCCTCTTTTCCTAATCTGCCGTCATTCAGATAATATTCTGCCTTCGTGTTTTTGCCCCCAAAGTGGATAACCTCACATTTATTCACATTATACTGCATCTGCCATGTATTTGCCCACTCGCCTAACCTGTCCAAGTCACCCTGCAGCCTCCTAGCGTCCCCCTCACAGCTCACACCACCACCCAGTTTAGTATCATCTGCAAACTTGGAGATATTACACTCAATTCCATCATCCAGATCATTAATATATATTGTAAAGAGCTGAGCCCTGCGGCACTCCACTACTCACTGCCTGCCATTCTGAAAAGGACCCGTTAATCCCGCCTCTCTGCTTCCTGTCTGCCAACCAGTTCTCTATCCATGTCAGTACATTACCCCCAATACCATGTGCTTTGATTTTGCACACCAATCTCTTGTATGAGATCTTGTCAAAAACCTTTTGAAAGTCCAAATACACCACATCCACTGGTTCTCCCCTGTCCACTCTACTAGTTACATCCTCAAAAAATTCCAGAAGGTTTGTCAAGCATGATTTCCCCTTCATAAATCCATGCTGACTTGGACCAATCCTATCACTGCTTTCCAAATGTGCTGCTATTTCATCCTTAATGATTGATTCCAACATCTTCCCCACTACTGATGTCAGGCTAACTGGTCTATAATTACCCGTTTTCTCTCTCCCTCCTTTTTTAAAAAGTGGTGTTACATTAGCTACCCTCCAGTCCATAGGAACTGATCCAGAGTCGATAGACTGTTAGAAAATTATCACCAATGCATCCACTATTTCTATGGCCACTTCCTTAAGTACTCTGGGATGTAGACTATCAGGCACTGGGGATTTATCGGCCTTCAATCCCGTCAATTTCCTTAACACAATTTCCCGCCGAATAAGGATATCCTTCAGTTCCTCCTTCTCACTAGACCTTCGGACCCCAAGTACATCCGGAAGGTTATTTGTGTCTTCCTTTGTGAAGACAGAACCAAAATACTTGTTCAATTGGTCTGCCATTTCTTTGTTCCCCATTGTAAATTCATCCGAATCCGACTGCAAGTGATCAACATTTGTCTTCACTAGTCTTTTTTTCTTCACATATCTATAGAAGCTTTTGCAGTCATTTTTTATGTTACCGGCAAACTTCCTCTCGTACTCTATTTTCCCCCTCTTAATTAAACCCTTTGTCCTCCTCTGCTGTATTCTAAATTTCTCCCAGTCCTCCGGCTTACTACTTTTTCTGGCTAATTTGTATGCCACTTCTTTGGATTTAACACTATCCTTAATTTCCCTTGTCAGCCACGGTTCTGCCACCTTCCCCGTTTTATTTTTACTCCAGACAGGGATGTATAATTGTTGAAGTTCGTCCATATGATCTTTAAAGGTTTGCCATTGCCTATCCACCGTCAACCCTTTGAGTATCATTTACCAGTCTAATCTAGCCAATTCGTGCCTCATACCATCAAAGTTACCTTTCCTTAACTTTAGGATCCTAGTTTCTGAATTAACTTTGTCACTCTCCATCTTAATAAAGAATTCTACCATATTATGGCCACTCTTCCTCAAGGGGCCTCGCACAACAAGATTGCTAATTAGACCCTTCTCATTACACATCACCCAGTCGAGGATGGCCAGATCTCTGATTGCTTCCTCGACATATTGGTCTAGAAAACCATCCCTAATACACTCCAGGAAATCCTCCTCCACCGCATTGCTACCAGTTAGGTTAGCCCAATCAATATGTAGATTAAAGTCGCCCATGATTACTGCTGTACCTTTATTGCATGCATCCCTTATTTCTTGTTTGATGCTGTCCCCAACCTCACTACTACTATTTGGTGGCCTGTACACAACTCCAACTAGCGTTTTCTGCCTTTTGGTATTCCGCAGTTCCACCCATACCGATTCCACATCATCCAAGCTACAGTCCTTCCTTACAATTGCATTAATTTCCTCTTTAACCAGCAACGCCACCTTGCCTCCTTTTCCTTTCTGTCTATCCTTCCTAAATGCTGAGTACCCCTGGATGTTGAGTTCCCAGCCTTGGTCACCCTGGAGCCATGTCTCTGTGATGCCAATCACATCATACCCGTTAACTGCTATCTGCACAGTTAATTCGTCCAACTTATTCCGAATACTCCTCGCATTGAGGCACAGAGCTTCAGGCTTGTCTTTTTAACACACTTTGACCCTTTAGAATTCTGCTGTAAAGTGGTCCTTTTTGTTTTTTGCCTTGGGTTTCTCTGCCCTCCACTTTTACTATTCTCCTTTCTATCTTTTGCTTTTGTCTCCGTTTTATTCCCCTCTGTCTCCCTGCAAACGTTCCCATCCCCCTGCCATATTAGTTTAACTCCTCCCAAACAGCACTAGCAAACACTCCCCCTAGCGCATTGCTTCCGGCCCTGCCCAGGTGCAGACTGTCCAGTTTGTACTGGTCCCACCTCCCCCAGAACCGGTTCCAATGTCCCAGGAATTTGAATCCCTCCCTTCTGCGTCACCGCTCAAGCCACGTATTCATCTGAGCTATCCTGCGATTCCTACTCTGACTAGCACGTGGCACTGGTAGCAATCCTGAGATTACTACTTTTGAGGTCCTACTTTTTAATTTAACTCCTAGCTCCTTAAATTCGTCTTGTAGGACCTCATCCCGTTTTTTACCTATATCGTTGGTACGTATATGCACCACGACAACTGGCTGTTCACCCTCCCTTTCCAGAATGTCCTGCACCCGCTCTGAGATATCCTTGACCCTTGCATCAGGGAGGCAACATACCATCCTGGAGTCTTGGTTGCGGCCGCAGAAATGCCTATATATTCCCCTTACAATCGAATCCCCTATCACTATTGCTCTCCCACTCTTCTTTCTGCCCTCCTGTGCAGCAGAGCCAGCCACAGTGCCATGAACCTGGCTGCTGCTGCTCTCCCCTGATGAGTCATCCCCCTCAACAGTACCCAAAGTGGTGTATCTGTTTTGCAGGGGGATGACCGCAGGGGACCCCTGCACTACCTTCCTTGCATTGCTCTTCCTGTTGGTCTTCCATTCCCTATCTGGCTGTGGACCCTTTACCTGCGGTAAGACCAATTCACTAATTGTGCTATTCACATCATTCTCAGTATTGTGCATGCTCCAGAGTGAATCCACCCGCAGCTCCACTTCTGCAACGCGCTTCGTCAGGAGCTGGAGGCGGATACGCTTCCCGCACACGTAGTCGTCAGGGACATCGGAGGTGTCCCTGATTTCCCACATGGTACAGGAGGAGCATAACACATGTCTGAGTTCTCCTGCCATGACTTAACCCCTAGATTAACTTAATGGTAGAATAGCTGAATCCCACATTCCAGCAATTAGGCGGATACACAGAAAAACGGGTCTCACAAGGGCTAGGGCTAAATGTCAGAGAAATTCTCTGAGGAAATAACACTTCTATGAGCATCAACAAGATTTATGTAGATAGCTCACAGAAATAATGAGCTTGAGGCCACCATGTTCCAGTCACACGAGATAACAGAAACAAGGCCCATTTGAATTAGAATAAGCCAGATGGATCTGTCAAGGACACAGTTTGAGAGCTAGCCTGGGAACACGTTCATAGAAATAGGGGGCTTTTCCCTAGCAACAGTGGCCATAACTGAATGTACCAATGAAATCATTATAAATTACTGTAACCAATGAAATTAATGTAACTGTAGTAACCAATGATATTGCTGTAATTGTATGAACCTATGTATTAGTAGATGGTGGGCGGGGACTGGTGGCAAATAACCAATGGAACACTTCCCCACATAGTTTCACCATTTTGATTGTATTTCGACTGTATAAATTGTAACTGCGCAGCCCGTCCCACGAGACCAGCAATTAGGAGCATTCAGTAGGAGTACTAATGCAACCAGTTCTCCCTTGACTAATCAGGTTTTAATAAACAATTATTTTCTCTATATGCGGAACTTTGTGTTGAGTGTTCTATTTTTAATACTCCACAATAGGAGGATACTGAGAAGTGTAGAGGAACAGAGGGATCTTAGAATGCATGTCCACAGATCCCTGAAGGTAGCAGGATAGGTAGATAAAGGACTTAAGAAGGCATACAGGATACTTTCCTTTATTAACCGAGGCATAGAATATCAGAGCAGGGAGGTTATGCTTGAGCTGTATAAAACACGAGTTATGCCAAAGCTACAGTACTGCACTGAGAACTCATTTTTAGTGTGGAAGCAAGTCATCCTTGACTCCAAGGGACTGCCGAAGAAGAAGATAGTACTGCATACAGTTTTGGTCACCACATTACAGGAAAGATGTGATTGCACTACAGAGGGTACAGAGGAGATTGACGAGGATGTTTCCAGGACTGGAGAAGTTTAGCTATGAGGAAATATTGGATAGGATGGGGTAGTTTTCTTTGGAATAGAGGAGGCTGAGGGGAGACTTGATTGAGGGGCCTAGATAGAGTGGTTAGGAAGGATCTATTTCCCCTAGCAGAGGGGTCAATAACTAGGGGCATAAATTTAAAATAATTGGTAGAAGGATTCGAAGGGAGTTGAGGAGAACTTTTGTCACCCAGGGGTGGTGGGGGTCTGGGGCTTACTGTCTGAATGGGTGGTAGAGGCAGAAACGTCATCACATTTAAAAAGTACTTTGATGTGCACTTGAAGTGCTGTAACCTACAAGGCTACAGACCAGGAGCTGGAAAGTGAGATTAGGTTGGATAGCTCCTTTTCATCTGGCACAGACACGATAGGCCAAATGGCCTTCTTCAGTGCCGTAAGTTTCTGTGATTCTATGATTCTATGTGGCTCGTTGTCAGATTTTCTTTGATAATGCTCCTGTGATGTTTTACTACATTACAGGCTCTATATAAATGCAAGTTGTCGTTGTTCAAGGTGGGGGGGGGGAGGTGAAATTCAAAAGTGAGGAAATAATGGACCCAAGTTTCGGCCTCAGTTGCTCCTGATTTTTTGGAGCAACTGATGTAGAACGGAGTATCTTAGAAATTCGAATTCTCGGCATTTAGTTTGCTCCAGTTCTAGTCAGTTAGAACAGTTTCACTTTGGAACAGAATTTTTTTTTCAAAAGAGGGCATGTCCGGCCACTTACGCCTGTTTTCAAAGTTTCGGCAGTGAAAACTTACTCCAAACTAACTAAGAATGGAGTAAGTGAAGATTTTTGTACGCTCGAAAAAGCCTTGTCTACACTTCAGAAAATCAGGCGTAGGGAATGGGGGGGGGTTTAAAGGGAAGTTTACAAACATTGAACACTTCAGTTTTACAAATAAAGAGCCATCATCAATAATAAATGATAAAAACATCAATAAATCAACCAATAAATCAATCAAAAAAAATTAATAAGAAATAATTTTTTAAAAATCAATAAATAAAACATTTTCTACTTACCGACTGCAGCACCGGGAGCTCTCCAACAGCGTGCTGGGGTGCCCTCCCTCACCTCCCCCAACAGTGTGTCTCTCACTCTCTGTCTGTCAGTGTCTGTGTTTCTGACAGTGAGGGGAGGGGGAGGAGGGGGGTAGAGGGAGAGAGGGGGGAACAGGGGATGGGGAGGGCGGTAGGGAGGCAGAGGGGGAGGGAGGGAAGGGGGAAGGATGGGGGAGGGGGGAGAAGGGGGAGAAGGGGGAGGGGGGGAGGGGGGGAGAAGGGGGAGGGGAGAAGGGGAAGGGGGAGAAGGGGATGGGGAGGAGGGGGGAGAAGGGGAAGGGGGGATGGGGAGAAGGGGAAGGAGGGGAGGGGGAGAAGGGGAAGGGGGGGAGGGGTGGGGGAGAAGGGAAAGGGGAAGAGGGGGAGGGGGAGAAGGGGAAGGGGGGAGGGGGAGAAGGGGAAGGGGAGAAGGGGAAGGGGAAGGGGGAGTGGGGGGGAAGGGGGAGGGGGAGAAGGGGAAGGGGGGAAGGGGAGGGGGGAAGGGGGGAGAAGAGGAAGGGGGGAAGAAGAGGTAGGGGGGAAGGGGAAGGGGGGAAGGGGAAGGGGGAGAAGAGGAAGGGGGGGAGAAGGGGAAGGGGGAAGGGGGAGTGGGGGGGAAGGGGGAGGGGGAGAAGGGGTGCGGTTAAGGGGGAGTGGGGGGGAAGGGGGAGGGGGAAGGGGAAGGGGGGAGAAGGGGAAGGGGAGAAGGGGAAGGGGGGAGAAGGGGAAGGGGGAGAAGGGAAAGGGGGGAGAAGGGGAAGGGGGAGAAGGAGGGGAAGGGGGAGGGTGAAGGGGAAGAGGGGGGAGGGGGAGAAGGGGAAGGGGAGGGGAGAAGGGGAAGGGGGAGGGGGAAGGGGGAGAAGGGGAAGGGGGGAGAAGGGGAAGGGGAGAAGGGGAAGGGGGGAGAAGGGGAAGGGGGGAAGGGGGAGTGGGGGGGAAGGGGGAGGGGGGAAGGGGGAGTGGGGGGGAAGGGGAGGGGGGAAGTGGAAGGGGGAGAAGAGGAAGGGGGGAGATGGGGAAGGGGGGGAGAAGGGGAAGGGGAGAAGGGGAAGGGAGGAGAAGGGGAAGGGGGGAAGGGGGAGTGGGGGGAAGGGGAGGGGGAGAAGGGGTAGGGGGAAGGGGGAGTGGGGGGGAGGGGGGAAGGGGAAGGGTGGAGAAGGGGAAGGGGGGAGAAGAGGAAGGGGGGGAGAAGGGGGAGGGGGGAGAAGGGGAAGGGGGAGAAGGAGGGGAAGGGGTGAGGAGGAGAAGAGGAAAGGGGGGGAAAGGGGGAGAAAGGAGAAGGGGGGGAAAGGAGAAGCGGGGGGAGGCTGAATGGGCCGGGCCCGGCGGCCGGGCCCAAAACTTCGGGCAGGGCTCGTCCCCAGCACCAGATTTACAGGTAGGTGGCGTTGGGTCGGGTCGGGTCCGGGGTCGAGAGCACGGGCGGGGTCGGCGGGAGCGCGGGTCGGATCGGGTCGGGGCCGGTCTGGGGGGGCGGTGGGGGGTGGGCGGTCGGGAGCGCGGGTCGGGTCGGGGGGGGGAGGAGGAGGTCGGTCAGTTCGGGTCGGTTCATGTCGGGGGCGGGGGCCGGGAGGTCAGGTTGGGTCGGGTCCGGTCCGGGTGGGGGGGGTCGGGAGCGCGGGTCGGGTCGGGGGGGTGGTGGGAGGGATGTCGGGTCGGGGGCGGGGAGGGGTAGCGTGGGTCGGGTGCAGTCCGGGGGCTCCGGTCCGGTCCGGTCAGGGGGGGAGGTGGGAAGCGGGAGTCGGGTCGGGATGAAGCAGGAGCTGGGCGTGGGAGGAGCCTTATGCACACAGCCCCAGTGAGGCCATTCGGCCAGGGCTAGGGGCTGCGTGCTTCGGGCCCCTCCCACACAGTTTTGGGCGCCTGGAGCTACTGCACATGCGCGCCCACTGTAGCGCGCATGTGCAGAGGTCCCAGCACTGTTTTCAGCGCAGGGACCTAGCTCCGCCCCCTACAGCTCGTGCTGCGCCGCACCTGACTCCAGAGGACCAGCAGGGAGCCGGAGAATCTGTAAGTTTTTTTTAGGCGCACTTTGTGGCGCGAAAAATGGGCGTCCAGGTCGGGGCTGTGCCGTTCTAGGCGTGGCCCGAAACTTGGGCCCAATGCTTCAGTTGCACAGAGCCTTAGTCAGACTTCATCTAAGCCCAGTGTTGGGCATCAAACCTGAGGATAGATATACTGGCCTTTGAAGTGATACAGCGGAGATTTACCAGAATCATACTTGGGGTTAAAGTCAAAATTTTCGGCACATCATTGCCCATTTAGCGCTTATTTAGCACCCATAAAAACGCTGAGATTCAGGCTATCGCCCATATTTGATGAAAAATGGAAACTAGTGCCCGGCTATCGCCTATTTAACGCTGGCACAACTTTCGACATACAAGAATGAGCTGCATCGCCCGGCCTATTTAAAAAAAAATATGAGGTCATCCTCGTGCAAAGCCCAGAATATTGTTTATAATGGAAACTAGCGCCCGATGACTGTCCAGATTATCACCGAGCGCTACTTTTGGCATTTCGCCCACATACTGCCCAAATGATCACTCGCCCAAAAAGACGCTCAAGAAAAACTGCACTCACCTGACCTTAACTCAGCAGTATGGACGCCATTTTGTAACTCGGAGGATCTTCTGTAATCTCATGTTAATCATATGTAATGTCTCTCGTTCACATTTATTGCAGTACTGTTGCTCCTTGTACATATGCCTGCGCGGCGCAAGCATTCTTATGTCTCCCCTTCTCTTCTACTAACCTCAGTTATGTTTTCCAGTTCCCCAGGCTCCCCAGGTGCAACGGGAGGGCCCTGGAGCATCACCCTACCAGTGCAGGTCATGATCACCATGGGGGAAGAAGAAGAAGATGATATGACCGAGGAGGAGGATGATGAGCGGGAAGGGTCATCCGTGGTACCTTGTGGACACGTCATCCTCAATGGATGAAGTAGTGGGGCTGAGCGGCTTGCATTTTTGGGCAATAGTGATCATAGTGGAAAGTCTAGCCCACAACCTTTCATCACCTTTGCTTGTATTCCCTTGAGTTTTGATGGGTAAGGGATGATCTAATCAAAGTATTAAAAATGATTAAGGGATTCAATAGGGTAGGTACTGAGAAACTGTAGCTGAGTATCTGTCATATTAAAGCTTGCCAATTCAGATTTCCAGGGAGCTGCTGCATCAGTTATATATATTTGAATCACAAGAAATTCGAATCTGCAACTATATGAAAATGTGGACAGGCCAAGGGCTGCCGCCTGGCAAGTTCCAGCAGTGAGCCTGTCCCGATTACCTTTGCCTTGGTCAGACCGGGTTCTCTGCTAGAACTTGCCAACTGGACAGCATGTCCACATTTGAAGCCAATTGAATTAGTGGATTCAAAATTTTTCACACTGCAGGGAGCCACATGTTGCCTGGAGCCAGGGAAGTAAAAAAATAATTGATGTAACTGGTTGCAAAGGACAAAAGAATCATGAGCCAGCAAGATCCGGCATTGAGCCCATCCTGACCAAAAGCAATGATCTCAGACTGGGGGTGAATATTACTGGGCAGTAATTGCTCCCAGTGCTTGCATGAGAATATGTTATAAATGGGGTTAGAATTTCTGCATACAGAGAGGGCCAGATTTGGCAGGATTCAGAAACAACGGAGTTCTGCCCTTTTGTAATGCCTAGTAAATTATGGCAGAAGTAGGGGTGCGTTCCCAATGTGGTGATCCTGTGGATATGGTGGGATAGTGATGGATGTCATCATCCATTAGAAATTCTGTCATTTCTGTTATATATGCAGACTATAGATATACTCACTGTGTAGTCACTGTATAGTTGCATAAGATAGAGACTATGCTGGCACCACTAGAGGGTGCAACTGGCAGAGGCTGTACACCAGAGGGAACTGCGGTGGGAGACCTGAGGTGTGCAGGGCCCAGTGTAAAAGGCTGCCCACCATGCTTGTGCCTCACTCTGGAGTTACGAATAAAGGACCAAGGTCACTCCAGTTTGAGTACATCACATTGCCTCACGGAGTCATTTATAAGTGCATTCCAGACATAACAACTGGTGACGAGAATACGGACTTTCACGCGATTATGGCTACCTTTGGCACACTAAAAGACCTTGCAGAGGGATGCCTTCACGGAAAGGCTCGAGCAATATTTCGTGGCAAACGACCTGGCAGGGGAGACAGACACATTGCCGGAGAAGCGCAAGGCTATACTGCTGACCAGTTGTGGGCCCGAGGTCTACCGCCTCATCAGGGACTTGCTGGCACCCATGAAGGCCAAGGATAAGACATACGATGAGCTGACTGAACTAATTTGCAACCAACTAAAACCAAAACAGAGCATCCTCATGGCCAGGCACAGATTCTACACTCACCGCAGACCTGAGGGCCAGGAGATTGCAAAATATGCTGATGACCTCAGGAGACTTGCGGCACCGTGTGATTTCGGCACGCACCTCAACGAAGCATTGCGAGACATCTTCGTTATGGGAATTGGCCACGAGGGCCTCCTTCACGCGCCCATTATCTACCGACACCACAGTCAACCTGCAGAAGGCCAGCAGCATCAGTCAGGCATTCATGATCTCGACCAAGCAAATTATTCATCCTGTGGACTCAAACCCGGAAGGAACTGTACACAGAATGGTACCTTTCACAGACAAGACTGTAGGGCGTGGCTCTGCCCAGGGCAGAGAGCACAGACCTCAGGGTTCCAGAACTCAGAGTCCACCGAGGGGTGCTAATCGAGTAGCACCATGCTGGCGTTGCAGAGGAAACCATAGGGCTCACCAGTGTCAGTTTGCTGAGTACGTATGCAAAGCCTGTAACACGAAGGGCTGCCTCCAGCGTATGTGTAAAAGAAATACGACTCACCGTCTAGCAGAGGAGTTGGTAGACGACTTTGAATCCAGCGGGGAGTATGATGATTTGGCCAGAGAGGCAGCTCAGCCCAAGAAGAAGTGTACGGAGTGTATACTGCACCACCGATTGTCCTCCAGTGAAGATGGAAGTCGAGATAAACGGCGTTCCAGTCTTCATGGAAGTGGACACGGGAGCGAACCAGTCAGTGATGAGCCAGGATGCCTTTGAGAGGCTATGGAATGAAAAAAGACCCGAGCTGGTTCCAGTACAGGAAAAGTTGCGCACCTACACCAAGGAGCTGATCCCAGTCCTTGGTAGTGCGGATGTAAGTGTAATCCATAATGGCGTGGTGCACAAGTTACCTTTGTGGATTGTTGCAGGTGATGTTCCAACAATATTCGGAAGAAGGTGGATGGGGAAGATCCAGTGGAAATGGGAAGACCTCTTCACTCCAGCAATCGATGTCCCCCGTGCTCAGAGGCAGAGCAAAACCTCACCTTCGCTTGGGCCAGGCACCAGAGAACAGACCAGCGCAGCACCTGAGGCACAGACCGTCCATCACGACTGCGTGGCAATGATCCGACCGGAACGACTTAAAAGTACCTTCCCGGCTCCAGTGGCAGGACTCCTGGGGAGGAAGATCAAATTCACAGGCACTCTTCCAGCTTTTGTGGCAGAATCGCGGGAGAGAAGGATCAAGGCAGTCGACCGCGAGGACAGAGGCAAGATGGCGTCCCTGCTGCAGCGAGGTGCAGCGTGGCTGAAAAAAAAATGGCCACGGCAATACCACGAGGTGCAACGCTGAGGGACCAACACATGGTGTCTAACAAAGGATTTGATTGGGGTAAAGCCAGCAAGGTTCTCTTAAATGAGACCTGCAACTAACTGAACTTAAAGAGACATTGTATGCAGGGCAATCAATGTAACGAACCAATTAAGATTGTGAACAAGATGTTGTTGCGAGATGTCGGTACTATTCCTAATGTAAAGAACAAAATGTTGTTGCGAAAGGTCAGGAATAGAGTGTCCCCAAAAGTAGCAAGCGAGTGAATTCGGGAGGGTAAAGGTGCTGATCCTGATGCCCTGGCCCAGGTGTCCTCACAAGTTATAGGCCAGCAATCTCAGGAGGGTGAAGGCACTGATCCTGATACCTTGCCCCAGGTCTATTCCACGCTGCAGGCACTTGATGGCACTATTTGCCCCAGAGCTGGAAACAAAAATGTTGCCAATACACGCAGTCGGCCGCCACCCAGGTGGGGACGGCGCAGCCCCCAGACCCTGTCGCTACCTCGGCCATGTTCGGGAGCGAAAGGTCAGAACCAACGAGTTCCCCAAAAGGGACCTGGAACAGCCAGGTTCCCAACACCATTAGGCAGAAGATTCTGCAGCCCTCAAAGGAGGACAGGGAGGTCACACACATCTGTGGCTCTGCCCACCACTAGGCAACGGCAAAGGCCCTGAGTCCTGGCTAGGCGAGCGAACCAAGCCCACCCCGCTAGCAGGGGGCGCAGCACCGCTATCAGATGACTCGGACCCTGTCCGGTTGCTCTGGAACCTGCATCCTCACATACCTGTACTGCTACCTCAGTACTGACCATGACTGAACCATGAATGCAATCTACCCAATCCTGGCGCACGACCATAAAACGTAACAAAATGTAAGTCACTGAACCAAGATGTCATGATACAAACTGTAAAAAAAACTTTCTTTGTACTTGCACTGTGTCTGATCCTGTATGTTAATGTAACGGGTCAGCTGCATGAACTCTCTGTGGCGGGGTGGGGGGGGGGCAGCGGGGTGGAAATGGATGTATGTAGCCATGGACACACACATGGATCACACCCAGAACCTACTGGCGCCTCCACTGCATCATCGAACCATCCAAACTGGTAACCACTACCCAACATTGTGGCAAAAGAACTTGGGGGTTAACAGGGCGAGAGCCAAGCCAAAACACAGCCACGGTGCAAGGGCTATTGGCACATAATTCTGTGGAGAGCTAAGCCAGAGCAGATAGTGCAAAGATAATCGGCACAAAGGAGGGGGGGGGGGGGGGAGAGTGATGTTAAAAATGCAGGCTATAGATATACTCTCTGTGTAGTCACTGTATAGTTGCATAAGATGGAGACGTTATCTGATGAACTTTCAGTAAGGTTTACACGGTGTATATACTATGCTGGCACCACTAGAGGCTGCAACTGGTGGAGACCGGGGTTTCCTGCCCCTGTGGCAGAGGTTGTCTACCAGAGGGCACTGCGGTGGGAGACCTGAAGGTCACCTGCATAGGTGTGCAGGGCCCAGTATAAAAAACTGCCCACCCTGCTTGTGCCTCACTCTGGAGTTATGAATAAAGGACCAAGGTCACTACAGTTTGAGTACAACACATTGCCTCGTGGAGTCATTCATAAGTGCATTTCAGACATAACAATTTCTGCCAGCACTAGACATGAATTGATTCATGCCTGCATCACTTGTCGAAGCACAAAATGGCTCAGTTCTAAGGCTGACTATCTATAAACCTAAGTGTGTCATACCTTAATGTTGAACAAAGTGTTCTGAATTATTTTTTGTGTTGTGCTGCTGGCAAGAGTCTGCCAGCTGCCTTTCAGTAGTTAATGGCAGATCATTTTTCCCCACCCACGTTTCACTGAGCCCTTACTACGGAGTGCCTTATGGGCAGAACAGGAGCAGAATGAAAAGGAAATGAGAGAAGCATTCAGGATAAGGCTGCATCAAAGGAGAAGATCAATTAAGAAGTACCCTTTCACCAGACCCTACAAACCATGCTGCTTGTTGTGTATGCAATAACTCACTAGACTGAACACTGTAAACTCCAAACAGGTACAAACCTGGCTCTACTTTATTCGGGCCCAAAGTGATAACATTACAAGATGGCTGGCCTTTTATACCTGGGCCGCACGCACGTGCACACTGCCCAATGACCTCCGACAGTGGCGCCACCTGGTGGCTAGTAAACCCAAGCATACATACATGAGACTGCTCCTTTCAGGATATATCACAAGAGATCTGCTTAAAGAAGCTATGGTTCAGAAAGGAGGCCTTGCAGTGACACTGGGGTTGATTTTCAAATTGACGCATGGTTGTAAAACCGATTTTGTGAAGCAGCCGCCTGATATAAAAACTGCCAGATTTTCACTTCCAAGTGAAATTTAATAGATAAAGAGATGGCCCTTTCATGGTGGGCACCTTTATAGTTAATGGTGACCCAACATTTTGCCTTTTTCCCTTCCACTATTTGTCATTAAAGAATCTCAATCCTCCTTCCAGTCCTCTCCCAGTCTAACCCTCCAAGTACATTGAAATACAAAACCCAATCAAAGAGCAACATACTGAACTTGATATCACAAAATGTTCTTACTGGGCACAATTATATTTACAACCAATGCTTCCAGTTTCCTCATGCCTCACTGTGCTATTCTTAAATCTATCCTGCCAGAAGTATCAGTGTGTAGATGTTCAATGAGGACTGGATCAGGATATGGATCCCTGTGATGTCTGATATAATCTCTTTCATTGAGAGTGGGAGTCACACATTTTGGTTTAAAAATACAATGTCACTGTAAAAAACAAACCCTACTCTGGTGTTTAAGTGGGTTTGTAATCTGTCTCACTCTTTTTGATAATAAATCAGATTCAGCATTTCCTCAGCATTAGCTCTGAATTTAACCCGCTTGCACAGAGGAAAAAGGTATGAGGGCAGAGTTGGCTAAAGTGGACTGGGAAAATAGATTAAAGTTTGGGACGGTTGATGAGCAGTGGCAGACATTTAAGGAGATATTTCATAACTCGCAACAAAAATATATCCCAATGAGAAGGAAATACTGTAAGAGAAGGGATAACCATCCGTGGCTAACTAAGGAAATAAGGGATGGTATCAAATTGAAAACAAGGGCATACAATGTGGCCAAGACCAGTGGGAGGCCAGAGGATTGGGTAACTTTTAAAAGCCAGCAAAGAACGACTAAAAAATGATAAAGAGAGAGAAGATAGATTATGGGCTCAATTTTCCCCAGTGATTTGCGTAGTTTTTTTGGAGCAGGCTGCTCTTTTTGGCCTAAGTTAAGAAAAAACAGTTTCCCCAATCAACTTTGCACCAGCAGAACGATTTTTTTAGGTAAGTTTTTTTTTCAGCTAATGGGGGCATAACCTGCCATCCGCGCCAATTCTGGCCATTTGGGCAAGTCTTGCCAGCTGAGAGTTACTCCAGTTCTTTTTAGGCCAGCGTATGTGGCCTCTGCAGAAAAACCTTCTGGAGAGTTCAAGAAATTGGTGCAAGTAATGAAATCGGCGCAGGTAAGTGTAGCGGATGCTCGGATAGCAGCAGCAGGAGAGGTAAGAGAGAGGGGGAGAGAGAGAGGGGTGATGTGAGGGGAGGGGAGGCGGGGAGAGAGTGGGACATGGGGAGGAGAGAGGGGGAGGCATGGGGGGGGGGGAGAGAGGTGAGGGGGTGGGGGAAACCTTTCGGGTGTAGTTATGTGCGGGGACTGGGAGGGAGGAGGCCATTCAGCCTGAGCTAGGGGTGGGACCGGCAAAGAACTTGGGGCTGAGAGGCGGGGGTGGGGGGGGGGAAGCTGGACCGCAAGGCACTCAGGGCTCGGGGCGGTGGGGGAGCAGGAGCTAGACTGGCACTGGCAAGGGGCTCGGGGTGGGCGGGGAGGCCCTTCAGCCTGGGATAGGGGCGGGGATCGGTATCAGCATCAGGAGGGGGTGGTGAAACTTTAATAATTGGAGGTAAGTTGCTGCAATATATTTTAATATGTTTTTAAGTTGATTCAATGTATTTTAATGTGTTGCGAGCTAGCTGCATGTTTCACTTTCCAGCCTCAGCCCGCATTGTGTCCCTAGTTACTGTGGCAACCCTGATCTTTTTGGCACAGATCAAGGCTCCACCTAAAAACTAAAGGACAGGTTAGGTTGCGCCAAAATGAAGAAATTCAACGGGGAAACTTAGAACACTTTTTTTTGGTGCACTTGGGCCCCCAAAAAACGGCTGTAATTCTTCAAGTACGCCAAAAAAAAGCTTTGGGAAAATTGAGCCCTATGAGAGTAAACTGGCACTCAATATAAAAATAGATAGTAAGAGTTTCTACAGGTATATAAAAAGGAAAAGAGTGGCTAAAGTAAATGTTGGTCCCCTAGAGGATGAGACTGGGGAATTAATAATGGGGAACAAGGAAATGGCAGAGACGTCGAACAAATATTTTGTATCGGTCTTCACGGTAGAAGACACTAAAAACATCCCAATAGTGGATAATGAAGGGGCTATAGGGAGGGAGGAACTTAATACAATCACTATCACTAAAGAAGTAGCACTCGGTAAAATAATGGGACTAAAGGCAGATAAATCTCCTGGACCTGATGGCTTACATCCTCGGGTCTTAAAAGAAGTGGCTGTGGAGATAGTGGATGCATTGGTTGTGATCTACCAAAATTCCCTGGATTCTGGGGCGGTTCCGGCGGATTGGAAAACCACAAATGTATCGCCCCTATTTAATAAAGCTGGCAGACAAAAAGCAGGAAACTATAGACCAGTTAGCCTAACATCTGTCGTTGGGAAACTGCTGGAGTCCATTATTAAGGAAGCAGTAGCGGGACATTTGGAAAAGCATAATTCAATTAAGCAGAGTCAGCATGGTTTTATGAAAAGGAAATCATATTTGACAAATTTGCTGGAGTTCTTTGAGGATGTAATGAGCAGGGCAGATAAAGGGGAAATCAGTGGATGGGGTGTATTTGGATTTCAAGAAGGCATTTGATAAGGTGCCACATAAAAGGTTACTGCACAAGATAAAAGTTCATGGAGATGGGGGAATATATTAGCATGGATAGCGGATTGGCTAACTAACAGAAAACAGAGAGTTGGGATAAATGGGTCATTTTCCGGTTGGCAAGCAGTAACTAGTGGGGTGCCGCAGGGATCGGTGCTGGGGCCTCAACTATTTACAATCTATATTAATGACTTAGATGAAGGGATTGAGTGTAATGTTGCCAAGTTCGCTGATGATACAAAAATACAAAAAGCAAATTGTGAGGAGGACACAAAAAACCTGCAAAGGGATATAGATAGGCTGTGAGTGGGTCAAAAATTGGCACATAGAGTATAATGTGGGACAATGTGAGGTTATCCACTTTGGCATAAAAAATAGAAAAGCAAGTTATAATTTAAATAGGGAAAAATTACAAAGTGCTGCAGTACAGAGGGACCTGGGGGTCCTTGTGCATGAAACACAAAGAGTGAGTATGCAGGTACAGCAAGTAATCAGGAAGGCAAATGGAATGTTGGCCTTTATTGCAAGGGGGATAGAGTATAAAAGCAGAGAAGTCCTGCTACAACTGTACAGGGTATTGGTGAGGCCACACCTGGAGTACTACGTACAGTTTTGGTCTCCATATTCTCCATATTTAAGAAAGGCTATACTTGCATTGGAGGCTGTTCAGAGAAGGTTCACTAAGTTGATTCTGGAGATGAGGGGGTTGATTAATGAAGATAGGTTGATAGGTTGGGCCTATACTCACTGGAGTTCAGAAGACTGAAAGGTGATCTTATCAAAACATATAAGATAATGAGGGGGCTAGACAAGGTAGATGCAGAGACGATATTTCCACTCATAGGGGAAACTAAAACTAGGTGACATAGTCTCAGAATAAGGGGTCGCCTATTTAAAACTGAGATGAGGAGGAATTTCTTCTCTGATAGCATTGTAAATCTATGGCATTCTCTGCTACAGAGAGTTGTGGCGGCTAGGTCATTGAATGTATTTAAGGCAGAGATAGACAGATTTTTGAGCGATAAGGGAATAAAGGGTTATGGGGAGTGGGCAGGGAAGTGGAGCTGAGTCCATGATCAGATCAGCCATGATCTTATTAAATGGCAGAGCAGGCTCAAGGGACCAGGTGGCCTACTCCTGCTCCTATTTCTTATGTTCTTTCTTATGTTCTTATGTAAAAAAAAAATCCTATTTTGGACGCTAGAATAAGAGCTGTATACCAGAATAAAAACGTTGATGCAGATTCTAAAACCATACCATACCATTATGCAGAGCTTAAAATATAGTTTATTCAGAGTGGTGACTGAAAATGATCGCTTTAACTCCTCAAAAGTTAATGGGTAAATGCACCTTTGTTGTGTGGCACTTAGTCATACAAACCAGAAGATCGCAGATTTGATTCCTGGTCTGTGTTGAATTCGCTTTTTCAGTTATCAAGGCATTACAGTTAATCCCTGTGCCCTTTGACTAGGGAGTGGAAATTACAAATCAGCCAGTGTTCTTGGTCCTGATCACTATTCAATAACTTCTGCTGAAAGTGCTCATGTGCACATCAGGCTTTGCTCCCACTCCTCAACACCCTACTCCTAAAAAAAACATACTTTTGATCCTTTCCTTCTTTCCAACTACTGCACTGCTCTATCTCCAACCTTTCAGGAGGCCTCGGCCATTTTGTTGCCAGTGAACTGCGTACCAACCTCTTCCATCATTTCCTGTTCGATTTATTTCAGTCTTGTTTCCACCCTCCTACAGCACCAATATTGCCTGAATCAAAGTCACCATCAGCATCCTATGTAATACGCTGTAATGCAATATCCTTAATTGTCCTTCTCAACTACTGTCTGGCGTTTATTGCGGTTTATTGCAGTTTATCATTCCATCCTTCTCCATGGACTCTTGTATGTGGCCCATCTCTGTGACATTGCACTTGCTTGGTTCCAAGGTCCCAAAGTAGTCAGCACATCTCCTGCAATGGCTTTTCCTCCCACCTCTCAGGTTGCCCAATCCTTGGCCCATTCTTTTACATGACTACATGCTTTCCCATATATATGTTAATGACGTCCCGCTCTATCTCTTCACTCTTGAATCCACGACCACTATTATGATCCTGGGAGACAGGCAGTCCGGAAATTTTATACCCTGGGAGGACAGACACACCAACATTAGCGTCCTCGACCAGGCCAACATCCCCAGCATTGAAGTACTGACCACACTTGATCAGCTCCACTGGGCAGGCCACATAGTTCGCATTCCAGACACGAGACTCCCAAAGCAAATGCTCTACTCGGAACTCCTTCATGGCAAACGAGCCAAAGGTGGGCAGCGGAAGTGTTACAATGACACCCTCAAAGCCTCCCTGATAAAGTGCAACATCCCCACTTGACACCTGGGAGTCCCTGGTCAAAGACTGCCCTAAATGGAGGAAGTGCATCCGGGAGGGCACTGAGCTCCTCGAGTCTCGTTGCCGAGAGCATGCAGAAATCAAGCACAGGCAGCAGAAAGAACGTGCGGCAAATCAGTCCCACCCACCCCTTCTCTCAACGACTATCTGTCTCACCTGTGACAGAGACTGTGGCTCTCGTATTGGACTGTGCAGCCACCTAAGAACTCATGTTAAAAGTGGAAGCAAGTCTTCCTCGATTCCGAGAGTCTGCCTATGATGTTGATGATGATGATTGTGCTGTCTAGCTGCCTATCTGACATCAAATCATGAATAAGAAAGAATTTTCTTCCACTTAACATCAACAAGACTGAAGTAGTCCGATTTGGCTCAGACCCCTAAAGCTCCAGACCTTAGCCAGATTCCATTTCCTGACCATCTCCCTACCCCCAGTTACTCACTCCAGCTCAACCTGATGATTAACAACTCATCATAATCTATGCCTTCAAAAACGTTCAAGTCGCTGGAGAAATACCACCAACGATGTCTCCGCAAGATCCTACAAATCCCCTGGGAGGACAGACGCACCAACGTTAGCGTCCTCGACCACCCAACATCCCCAGCATTGAAGCACTGACCACACTTGATCAGCGTCGCTGGGCAGGCCACACTGTTCACATGCCAGACACGAGACTTCCAAAGCAAGCGCTCTACTCGGAATTCCTTCACGGCAGACAACCCAAAGGAGAGCAGCGGAAATGTTACAAGGACACCCTCAAAGCTTCCCTGATAAAGTGCGACATCCCCACCGATACCTAGGAGTCCCTGAGCAAAGACCGCCCTAAGTGGAGGAACTGCATCTGGGAGTGCACTGAGCACCTCGAGTCTCATTGCCGTGAGCATGCAGAAATCAAGCGCAGGCAGCGGAAAGAGCGTGCGGCAAACCTGTCCCACACACCCCTTCCCTCAACAACTATCTGTCCCACCTGTGACAGGGTCTGTGGTTCTCGTATTGGACTGTTCAGCCACCTAAGGACTCATTTTTAGAGTGGAAGCAAGTCTTCCTTGATTCCAAGGGACTTCCTATGATGATGATAATCTATGTTGCCCATATCGTATCCTGCACTAGATCTTGTTGTCATACACCCCTTTCCACAGAACCTTCATTGCCCGCTCTTCATGTCCTCCGTACCTCGGAACTCCTTCATGGCAAACGAGCCAAGGGTGGACAGAGGAAATGTTACAAGGACACCCTTGTTACAAGGGACTGTGGCTCTCGTATTGTACTGTTCAGCCACCTAAGGACTCATAAGAACATAAGGACATAAGAAATAGGAACAGGAGTAGGCCATACAGCCCCTCGAGCCTGCTCCGCCATTCAATAAGATCATGGCTGATCTGATCATGGACTCAGCTCCCCTTCCCCGCCCGCTCCCCATAACCTCTTATCCCCTTATCGTTTAAGAAACTGTCTATTTCTGTCTTAAATTTATTCAATGTTCCATCTTCCACAGCTCTCTGAGGCAGTGAATTCCACAGATTTACAACCCTCTGAGAGAAATTTCTCCTCATCTCTGTGTTAAATGGGCGGCCCCTTATTCTAAGATTATGCCCTCTAGTTCTAGTCTCTCTTATCAGTGGAAACATCCTCTTTGCATCCACCTTGTCAAGCCCCCTCATAATCTTATACATTTCGATAAGATCACCTCTCATTCTTCTGAATTCCAATGAGTAGAGGCCCAACCTACTCAACCTTTCCTCATAAGTCAACCCCCTCATCCCCGGAATCAACCGAGTGAACCTTCTCTGAACTGCCTCCAAAGCAAGTATATCCTTTCGTAAATATGGAAACCAAAACTGCACGCAGTATTCCAGGTGTGGGTTCACCAATACCTTATATAGCTGCAGTAAGACTTCCCTGTTTTTATACTCCATCCCCTTTGCAATAAAGGCCAAGATACCATTGGCCTTCCTGATCACTTGCTGTACCTGCATACTATCCTTTCTCATTCTAAGAGTGGAAGCAAGTCTTTCTCAATTCCGAGGGGCTGCCTATGATGATGATGATGACTACCTCTGAAACCACTTCAAGCCCTGCGCGCCAGTGTGTGCCCTCTGCTCTTCTAATTTTGGTCTCCTTTGCATCTCCCACTTCACTTCGCCTTTGGTCGCAGAGCCTTCACACTCTCAGCCCCACACTCTGTTTATTCTCCATAAACTCCTCCAACTTGCTACCTCCCTCCCCTCCTTCCAAAAATTCTTCAAAGTCCATCTATTTGACCATGTCTTTCGTCATCTTTCTCCCATCACTGTTCAGTGCCCAGTTATCCCATCTGTAAACTGTTATCAGAAATGTTATTACATTAGATGTGCTGTAAAATGTAAATTGTTGTTGACAAGATTGTGACACTCATTTTCTAAACTTACACATAACAATAGCCCTTGCACTTCATAGTAGTTCATTCATTGTATGTGAAGCACAGTGACACGTTTCTGTGAGATGTGTTCTATAAATAAAGTTGCTCTTTTTAGGCGCAAGCATGAAGAGTAGCCACTTGTGTGAGGTACCAAAGATAGACGTGCTGGCAGCAGTAGAAGCATTTTACCAACAAGAGTCAGCACCTTCAGGATAGGAGGAGAAGGAAAAAGTAGTGTGGGGGAGGAAAATTAGCAAATTATTTGTCAAGTGTGGGAAATAGGAATCATGGTATTTGCAGTACCAGCATAGTGTGGAAATTGCAGTAGTTGTGTAACAGGCAGTCAGGAAATTTTAATGTCAGTATTGCAGGGAGTGTGGGAACTTCAGTGCCAGCGTAACATGGAGTGAGGGATTTGCAGTACCAGCACAGAAGGAAGGATGGGAGTTGCAGTGCCAGTGTAATAGCGAGTGTAGGAATTGCAGTGTCAGTGTAACAGGGAGTCTGGGATTTGCAGTACCCGTGTGACAACAACAGCTTGCATTTATATAGAACCTTTCATGTAGCAAAGTATCCCAAAGTGCTTCACAGAGATAAAATCGAAATATGGATACTGAGCTAAGGAAGGAGCAACTAGAAGCTGGACATTATTTTTGCTCTGTGGAATCATCTTGGATTTGTGGGCAGAAGAGATATGAGGTCTGATATTTCTTGATGTGGTCCAGCCAGATCTGGTAATGGATGGCTGACCCAGTTGTGTGCCAGATATGCTGTCTCTGACCCTTGGGTTTGCGGGACCAAAGATGGGGGCTATACTAGGTGAAGCAACCAGGATGAGAAAGAATCTAGGTTTTGGTGGGGACAGTGGCATCAAAGGTGGAGGTGAAGGAATGGTTGAGCTAATCGACAGCTACTGAAGTATTGTGGCGAATGGAGGGAATTTGAAAGTGCGGTTGTAAGTAACTTGATGTAAAGTTTCTTCCATGATGTAGAAAGAAGTTGGGTTAGGAGGGGATAGGAGGATGTGGGTGGTGAGGGATCTGTGGAATTCTCCATCACCGAGAGCTGTGGAGGCTGGGTCATTGAATATATTTAAGGTGGAGATAGACAGATTTTTGAGCGATAAGGGAATGGAGCTTAGTTCATGATCAGATTAGCCATGATCTTATTAAATGGCAGAGCAGGCTTGAGTGGCCAAATGGCCTACTCATTCTCCTATTTCTTATGTTCTTATGTTCTTATGATACAAGTGAATGGTTGGAGATGGCCTTGTCAGTGATCAAGACCATGGGAGTAGAGACCATGGGATATGCCACGGTCGAGGAGTGGATGTAACCTGGTGTAAGAAATGTAGTACCTGTACCAGTATAACAAGGCAAGTTTGAATTTCGGTATCAGTGTGACAGGGACTGTGGGAACTGCAATGGCAGTCTAACAGGAGGTGAGAGAGTTGCAGAGCCAGTATAACAGGGAGTTGCAGTGCCAGAGTAAGAGGGCATGAAAGATGCAATGTAACACAGAATTGCAATGCTAAAGCAACAGGGAATTGCTGTGTTGATGTAACTGCCATATAACAGCCAGGATGATAGAGTTGCCACACCAATGGAACAGGCAATTTGTATGTGTGTGCTGGTGCAACAAGGAATGTGTGTATGTTAATGTAACCCGGAATGTGTTTGGACAGTGTAAAAGGGAGTGTGTACAACAACAACAACAACTTATATTTATATAGCACCTTTAACATAGTAAAATGTCCCAAGGTGCTTCACAGGAGTGTTTTAAAACAAAGCAAATAAATTTGATACCGAGCCACATAAGAAGAAATTACAGCAGATGACCAAAAGCTTGGTCAAAAAGGTAGGTTTTAAGGAGCGACTTAAAGGAGGAAAGAGAGGTAGAGAGGCAGAGAGATTTAGGGAGGGAGTTCCAGGGCTTGGGGCCTAGGCAGCTGAAGGCATGGCCACCAATGGTTGAGCGCTTATAATCAGGGATGCTCAAGAGGGCAGAATTTGAGGAGCGCAGACACCTCGGGGGATTGTGAGGCTGAAGGCGATTACAGAGAAAGGGAGGGATGAGGCCATGGAGGAATTTGTATAATGGCATAATAGGGAGTGAGTAGAGTATAATGTGGAGTTTGTAACAGGGAATGTGTGTACAATAACATAAAGTGTATACAGCATTAAAAAAAAGAAAGACTTGCATAGCACCTTTCACGCCCACCGGACATCCCAAAGCACTTGCAGCCTATGAAGTACTCTTGAACTGTAATCACTGTTGTAATGTAGGTAACGTGGCAGCCAATTTACGCACAGCAAGGTCCCACAAACAGCAATGTGATAATGACCAGATAATCAGTTTTAGTGAGGTTGATTGAAGGATAATGTGGAAAACTGTCCAGGTATGTACTGTCCACAAAAGCAGGACAAATCCAATCCGGCCAATTACCGCCCCATCTGTCTATTCTCAATCATCAACAAAGTGATGGAAGGTGTCGCCAACGGTGCTATCAAGCGGCACTTACTCATAGACAGCAGGGAAACTCCTCTGTAATTACCGCAGTCAGACTTGTCACCTTTCTTGAAGATGGTCATGATTATGCTGGCATGCTCTCCTCCTTCCAGATAAGAGCGATGGGGTTGTGGACTCATGCCAAGATTACTTCTCTGCCATGCTCACCAACAACCTTCTCACCGATGGCCAGTTTGGGTTCTGTCAGGACCATTCAGCTCCAGACCTCATTACAGCCTTGGTCCAAACATGGACAAAAGAGCTAAATTCCAGAGGTGAGGTGAGAGTGACTGCCCTTGATATCAAGGCAGCATTTGACTGAACGTGGTATCAAGGAGCCCCCATAAAATTGAAGTCAATGGGAATCAGGGGGAACACTTTCCACTGGCTGGAGTAATACCTAGCGCAATGGAAGATGGTTGTGGTTGTTGGAGGTCAATCATCTCAACCCCAGGACATCACTGTAGGGGTTCCTCAGGGGAGTGACCTAGGCCCATCTTCAGCTGCTTCATCAATGGCCTTTCCTCCATCATAAGGTCAGAAGTGGGGCTGTTCGCTGATGATTGCACAGTGTTCAGTTCCACTTACAACTCCTCAGATAATGAAGTGGTCCATGCCCGCTTGCAGCAAAACCTGGACAACATTCAGGCTTGGACTGATAAGTTTCAAGTAACATTTGCACCACACTAAAGTGCCTGGCAATGACCATCTCCATGAAGCGAGAGTCTAACAACCTCCCCATGACATTCAACAGCATTACCATCACTGAATCCCCCACCATTAACATCCTGGGGGGGGTCACCATTAACCATAAATTTAACTGGACCAGCCACATAAATACTGAGCAGGTATTTATTTGTGTGGGAGGTTGGAGGCTGAGAATTGTGCAGCAAGTGTCTCACCTCCTGACTCCCCAGAGCCTTTCCACCATCTACAAGGCACAAGTCAGGAGTGTGATGGAATATTCTCCACTTGCCTGGATGAGTGCAGCTCCAACAACACTCAAGAAGTTCGACATCATCCAGGACAAAGTAGCCGCTTGATTCGCACCTCATCCACCACCTTAAACATTCACTCCCTCCACCACCGGCGCACTGTGGCTGCAGTGTGTACCATCTACAAGATGCACTGCAGCAACTTGCCAAGGTTTCTTTGGCAGCGCTTTCCAAACCTACGACCTGTACCACCTAGAATGGCAAAGGCGCATGGAAACACCATCATCGTGTCCCCTCCAAGTTACATTCTAACTATTTTGTTGAATTTATAAATCAAATGCCCCCTTATTAAAGGGGCACTAAAAATGACAAATTAAACAAATTAACTTTTAATTTTTAATGGTCAAATTAAATATTTGGTCGCCGGGGATGATGATGCACTCCAGTCCCTCTGGTGCCCACCTCTCGTGGAAGGCCGCGAGAATACCGGTGGGCACCGTGTACTCCATCTCCAGGGACACCCTGGCTCGAATGTAACCACAGAAGAGAGGCAGGCAGTCGGGCTGAACGACCACCTCGACCGCCCACTGCCTGGACCGGTTAATGGCCACCTTGGCCATGCCCAGGAGCAGTCCTATGAGGAGGCCTTCCAACCCAAGTTACACTCCATCTAGAATTGGACATATTTTGCCATTCCTTCATCATCACTGGGTTAAAATCCTCGAACTCCCTCCCCAACAGCATTATGATAGTACCTTCCCCATAGGGACTGCAGCGGTTCAAGAAGGCGGCTCACTACCACCTTCTCAAGTGCAATTGGGACGGGCAATAAACGCTAGCCTTGCCAGCTATGCCCACATTCCATGAACAAATAAAATAAATAAATGAAAATTGACCAGGACACCGGCGATAACTCCCCAGCTTTTCTTCAAAATAATGCCATGGGATCTTTTACATCCACTCCAGAGAGCAGACAGCCTTGGTTTAAGTTTCATCTGAAAGACGACACCTCTGACAATGCATGACTCCCTCAATACTGCACTGGAGTGTCAGCCTCGATTTTTGTGCTCAAGTCACTGGAGTGGGACTATGAACCCACAACCTTCTGACCCAGAGACAAGGGTGCTACCACGGCTGACACAATTCGTGTAATAATGTGGGTGCACAGTAAAATATGAAGTGTGTTCATATTGCAACAGGGAGCATGTTTGCAATGTAACAGAGAATGTTCACAGTTTAATAGCGTGTGTTTACAGTGTGACAGGGAATATGTACATTGTAATAGGGAGTGTGTGGCGTGTAACAGGGTGTATATAATCATGTCATAAGGAATGTGTGTATGGTGAAATAGTTTTCAATTTAATAAGGAGTTATGTTTAGTGTAATAAAGAGTGTGCACATAGTATCATCATCATAGGCAGTCTCTCAAAATCAAGGAAGAATTGCTTACACTCCAAAAATGAGTTCTTAAGTGTCTGAACAGTCCAATACGGGAATTACAGTCTCTGTCACAGGTGGGATAGACAGTCGTTGAAGGAAAGTGTGGTTGGGACTGGTTTGCTGCACGCTCCATCCGCTGCCTGCGATTGGCTTCTGCATGCTCTCGGCGACGAGACTCGAGGTGCTCAGCGCCCTCCCGGGTGCACTTCCTCTACCTAGGGCAGTCTTTGGCCAGGGACTCCCAGGTAGTGGTGGGGATGTTGCACTTTATCAAAGAGGCTTTGAGGGTGTCATAGCCTCCCTGGTGAAGTGCGACATCACCACTGACACCTGGGCGACCATGGCCGAAGACTGCCCTAGGTGGAGAAAGTGCATCCGGGAGGGCGTTGAGCTCTTTGAATCTCAACACTGCGAGCGTGAAGAGGCCAGGCGCAAGCAGTGGGAGGACCGTGCGGCAAATCAGTCCCACCCACCCCTGACGAATGTCTGTCCCACCTGTGACAGGGTTTGTGGGTCTCATGTTGGACTGTTCAGCCACCAAAGAACTCACTTTAGTAGTGGAAGCAAGTCTTCCTCGATTTCGAGGGACTGCCTATGATGATGATAATAGGGAGTGCACAGTATAATAAGGAATGTGTATCTAGTGAAATAGTTTGAGCATAGTTTGCAGTTTAATAAGGAGTTGTGTTTAATGTAAGAAGGGGTGTGCACACAGTATAATAGGGTGTACATACTATAATAAGGAATGTGTACCTAGTGAAGTAGTTGAGTATAGTTTGCAGTTTAATAAGGAGTTGTGTTTGGTGTAAGAATGGGTGTGCACACAGTATAATAAGGAGTGTGTATAACGGAAGAGGGTGTTTACAGTGCAGCAGAGAGTGTGTGTGTGCTGAAGCGCCACTTCCGCATTGCAAGGCCCATACTTGGGCAAGCTGGAGTTCCGGGCGCTGATTGGTTGAGCGCGGGGTTGTCTGCGTGACCCGGATGATCACTCGGGCCCGAGGAAGGAACCGTCCGCGAGATCGCAGCCGCCGCTCCCGCCGACCCGCCGCTAACCGTCGTCATGGTGAGTACGGGCCCGGAGCTGCTCCTCGCTCCTTCTCCCGGGATAAAGCGGGGCCTTTGGCTGCCCCTCACCCTCCTCTCCGGGCGCCACAAGCCGCGTCCGGGGTGTGTGAGGAGGAGCGGAAACCGGGGAGGGAGAGCTGCCCAGTCCGGCCTCTCCTCCTCTCCTCTCCTCTCCCTCCTCCTCCCTCGGTAACGGCTCCTGCGCGTGGCCGCACTTGAAGGCTCCAGCAAATTCCCTGGAGCTGCCACAAAGTACCCTTCCTCTCTTTTACATTGCGTCCCTCTCTAAAAGTGGCGGTAAACTTCCTGCCAAATACTGTTCCTCATTCACACTACAATCTTGAGTGAGCTGGGATTGCTTTAGTCTTTGGGGCTGTCACAACCTGCCCTGAACCTCAATCTGTGCCAACACCCCGAGTTTTGAGGGTCTGATCAAATCTTGTACTTTGTGGAAAGTGTATTGTTTGACTTGTGATCTCCTAATTATTCTCTGGAAGCTCACTAAAGGCAGTTGGGTTTCTTTCTGATGTCAGGCTATTGTGATCTCAAAGTTTCCCATTGTGTCATGTTGAAGGAAGTGTGTCCCAAAAGCTATTCAGCATACTTGCAGGGGCGTTGTAAGGCACTGGATGGGATTCAGATGGCTGTCAAGATACAGTGGTGAAGATTGAGTGGTCAATAAAACGATTATCTAAACCCAAAGATTAGTTTATAACCCAGATTGAACCCCATACTGTTCACGAGGGGACACATTGCTTTTGTGGTTTAGAAACTAGGCCAAACCAGTGCACTCCATCCAGTGTGTGGTATTTGGTACTGTTCAATGAATGAGATCAGCACCCTTTTATTATTACATTCTTGGATATAGAACAATTGATCAGAAAATTAGATGTGTCTGCTCCGGACACTTAAATATTTGTAATTTGTCTACCTGCATGTTTTCAAAAGTGTAGTTTCCTCTTCCTTTTGCTGCCTCCATTTCTGCCATTGACTGGCACATCAGAGACACTTCACCATACATAGGGGGAAGTTATCTGGGTGACAGATTGGATTCATGATAAGTTTACATTTACAGAAACAGTAGTTTTGAAGATCCTTTTTGTAGGATCTGTTTTCTAAAATGTTTGAATGGCTTGCACTGGGGAAAAAAACACTTTAAAAAAAAAAAAACTAATTCACGGGATGTGGGCATCATTGGCTAGACAGACATTTATTGCCCATCCCTAATTGCTCTTGAGAAGGTGGTGGTGAACCACCTTCTTGACAACTGAGTGGCTTGCTAGGCTGTTTCGGAGCGCATTTAAGAGTCGAACCACATTGCTGTGGATCTGGAGTCACACATAGGCCAGACTGGGTAAGGATGGCAGATTTCCTTCCCTAAAGGACATTAGTTAACCAGATGGGTTTTTACACCAATCCGGTAGTTAAACAATACTCACCATTATTGATGCTAGCTTTTTATTTCAGATTTATTTAACTGAATTTAAATTCCCCAGCTGCCATGGTGGGGTGAACACTTGTCTCTGAATCATTAGTCCAGGCCCCTGGATTGCTAGTCCAGTATCATTACCATGACACTATGCCACAATATTTGTTTACTTATAATTGTAACCAATTCAATTCTAAAGATGTCATTTGGTGTCTCCAGTTCCTGGTCTCAAAGATCCTTTTGTAGATCAAATGACACTCTGACTATGAGTTTATATTTGCTGATAAGTCTTTTTAACAGGAAGTTGATGGTAAAGGAGTATCCAGGCCATAGCTCAAACTAAGCTTTGGCAGTGTGTTTGTCTTTATATGACCTGAATACATGTCAGATTATTTGATAACAGACCCACATTCCTCTTCTGCCTCGATAATTTGTCATAGTCCAGTTCTCATTTCCTATGCTTCCAAATTAAAGGAACATTGAAACATTTTAGAGCTCAAGTAAACCCTTGCCTTTTTACTGCTTCTGTACAGGCTGCTCTTGCTGTACTTGTGATGCTCTTAATACTTCTGTGTTATTAACAAGATATCAGTAAAGTGTAATGGGCATGTGAAATTTTTATACTATTTGTACTTGAACTGTGAAAAAGACAGAGTAGTGCGAATATAGATTTTGTTTTCTTCCAAACTTTGGTTATGTTGAAAGAATTTAGGGTACTGGTGGTTACAAGTTTCATTTGTTAGTGGGAGCAGTTCCATGTAATGAATGAAGACCTGCACAGCATTAAAATCTGTACTGTTTCCTGAATATTCTAAGTAAGTCTAGTGACAGCACCTCTTCAAACGAGTCCTTTTAACTTTTTGATCCTGTGGCAATTGTGAGAAACCAGAGTTTTTTCTCTACCTGAATTTGTTTAATCTCCCTCTATCATATGCTATCTAAGCTTGAGCAGCTTGTTTCCAGGCCTTTTGAAGTACTGCCCTGAAACTCTTTAATAGGTGTGAGTGTGGTCCAGGAATTACATTCATTCCAATTGTTCCAGCCCTTGTGCAGAACCAGGGATGTTGCATTTCCCTTGGACTAAAATCAGTAACTCGGAAGAAAAAACTTGCATTTATATAGCGCCTTTCATGACCTTGGGACGTCCTAAAGCGCTTTACAGCCAATGAAGTACTTTTGAAGTGTAGTCACTTTTATAATGCAAGAAACACAGCAGCCAGTATGCACATAGCAAGGTCCCATAAACAGCAATGTGATAATGACCAGATAATCTGTTTTAGTGATGATGGTTGAGGGATTAATATTGGCCAGGGTACCTGGGAAATTGTCTCTGCTCTTCGAAATAGTGTCATGGGCTCTTTTAAGTCCACCTGAGAGGGAGATGGGGCCTCAGTTTAACATCTCATCTGAAAGACAGCGCCTCCGCCAGGCCAGCACTCCCTCAGTACTGCACTCTGAGTGCCTGCCCAGATTATGTGCTTTAGTCTCTTGAATGGGACTTGTACACATAACCATCTGACTCTGAGGCAAGAGTGCTGCCACGGCTGACACTAATCCTGTGTGTTTCTGTGGATGAGACTGTGTTCCACGCTTCAGTTGAGTGTGAGAGGTTGCAGCTGCTCTTCCACTATGATCGGCAGTTTCTGGCTCCACTTCAGTCCCACGCTCCTGATCTTTGGCTGCATGGTGCGGAGGGCATCTGGGATCTGTACCTGGCCACGGTGACTATCCACAGGTCCAGGTTGTACCCAGCCCGTGGCAGTGGTCACTCTAGCTGCCTGCCTCTTTCCTGTGGTCTTGTTGCGCTCGGGTGTCCCTGGAGAAGGAGCGCACAGTGTCCGCCAGTACGCTTGAGGTCTTCTGCGACAGGTGAACACCTTGGATTGGAGGGTGTAGTGAATAATAAATGTTGTATTATTTAATTTTATAAGTTTCCTTTGTTTTACGGTTTAGTTCTCTAGTAGTTGCGGCCCCTTTAAAAAAGGGGCACTTTTGTTAAGTTTTTCTTGTTTGGTGTTTTTATTAAGAAAAGGCATACTTCCCATGTAAGGTGTAAGTACTACTCCTAGTTCACTGTTGCCACTATTGGCTAACTGTCAGGAAGAGTCATTGGGTGCTGTAGACGTGTTCATTTTTCTCTGCTACCTGTTTGACCTGGTTCTTTTTTATCTTTTTAAAAAAAAAAAATTGTTCACGGGATGTGGACGTCACTAGCATTCATTGTCCATCCTTAATTGCTCTTGAGTGGCTTGCTTAGGCTATTTTAGAGGGCAGTTAAGAGTCGACCATGTTGCTGTGGGTCTGGAGACACATATAGGCCAGACCGGGTAAGGACGGCAGATTTCCTTCCCTAAAGGACATTAGTGAACCAGATGAGTTTTTACGCCAATCTGGTAGTTTCATGGTCACCTTTACTGATATTAGCTTTTTAATTCCAGATTTATTTAATTAATTGAATTTAAATTCCCCAGCTGTTGTGGTGGGGAATTCTTGTCACCGGATCATTAGTCCAGGCCTCTGGATTACTAGTCCAGTAACATAACCACTATGCTACCGTTCCCGTTCTGAAATGTGTATTTCTTAAAGTTTCGGAGAAGGGAGAATAATATACCGTTGGTGGCTTTTTCTGAGCCTCAAAGTTCCTGTTGCTTGAACTTCTCTCAAGAGCAAGGGGAGAAGTAATTTCTAGTGTGCCGATAATCTTCCCGCGGAGGTACAGGAACCTCCATTATCTACACTGAAAAATTACTTGTTTTCTCAATTATCTGCCATGATGTTCATAAACAAAGCCTTATGCAAGTTGTCTCATTTCACAGCTTGCTATAATGTAAACTTGCTGTTTGACATAAATCAACCTCCCAGACGAAGGAAAATGACACGCGTTTTATTTTGTACTATATAACTCTTTGTTCCTGTGCTAGTTGCAAGACCAAATTTTGGGTACTCTGCCAATTTCCATTATCCACCTGGATGGTCCCTGTCATTATTGTGGATAATGCTGATTCCACTGTGTTTATAGCACTTTTTCTCTGGGTAATTGTGACAAATCTTTGGGTAGATCAGGAAATTCTGTACAGCATCCTTTTGCAGTGCATATACTTTACTAACTAAATCTATATTTAAACAAAATTTAATAACTAAAATTCAATGAACTAACTCTTAACTTACACTGAAACTTTTGCTGGTTGCAACCAGGATGTGCTGTTTCGTCCTAGTCCTGGGATAGCAAAATGTCATCGTTATAGAACTCAGATTTAAATATGACACTTAAGACTTTTAGTTTTAATTTAATTTTACTATGCAACATTTTTATTCTAAAATCCAGCACTGAAAATGAAGGACAGCAATCAGGCTCAGTGATGTCACTGCCATTTTGGTGGGGTCTCCATTCCGAGAGGGAGGCATTCTGGTGGAAGCTTGACATTTTTATATCACTTTAAACAAAAAGCAATCCCAGAAAGGTTCTAACTCATTTCTGTTTACAGCAGTAAACTTGCACATATTGTGAATTTGCACTTCAGTTGCAATAAAAGTCTGTTATTTGCTCCTACCGTAATTCAGAGTATATACTGGAAAGAGGAATTAAGTGTGTAATGAAGCTGACTCTTTACCGCACTTGAACTTCCTGGGATGTAAGATCATGCAATTTTCCACCTGCTGAGTTCCTGGTTTTGCCTGTGCTGTTAAAGGAAGGAATGATTTCAGAGGGAGTGTCAGTAGTTTGAGGGCAGGTCAGCCCAGAAAGCTGTCACACACATACTTGTGATGTGCTTGGAATATTGTTTACCGTTCATTCCGGAGCTCTCAACGAAGCCCCGACCACCCATTATCTTCGGTGTAAGAAATTTAGATTTTTGTTCCGCCGAACATAATTGTTTTTCCATTTGTACTTTACTCTTTAGCTCGATCAGTTAACTGATGTTTGCTGAGGACTCCAGGCTGAAGATTTGGTGTTAAACCAAATGCATTTCCTGAATTTACATCTGGAACAGGCAAATCTGAAACAAAAAATGAATTATTTGCACAACAGAGGCCACCACAAAATAGTGTCATTTTATATTGTTCCTCTGAGATTACTTTGTTAATACAGGTTATAGACATATGTTTGGGAGGAACGGGTAACTTTGGACCTATGGTTCCTAAAGCTTTACACCACTGGGAGTTTCTTTGCCTCATATCTGGGTCTATTGTAGACCAAATGTAGGTAGAGATTGATTCCCATGATTTGTCAGTAACTTATTTATTGTATCATTCGACTACCAGGATGGTTAAGGCGAACTAGATGGACCTTGGTCTTTTTAGGCTAGCAATTCCTATGTTCCTATGGTGTAATTATTTTCTCTGAGGGAAGAAAAGGGGTACTCCGTTAACCCCTATGCACTTGTTGTTTGACTGATATTGCTACTTAATACCACAGCAGTATTACAGTTGAGTCCATGTATAAAGCAGTATATAACCAGCTGTTCAGATCTGCTAGCAAAGAGGTTGATATAATTGGCTTCTCCTTGGTGAATCTGCTTATGTGGATGTAATGCTAGGAGCCAGCATTTACTCTGGTACTGTAAGTAGAACATGCAGAACTAGAGGTGGAATAGGTCTTTAGGTTTTCATCTCACTTTCCTTCTTCCTGCCCAATGCTGTGCATTTTTCCAGCACCATCACCAATACCATTTTAGTTTGTGGCTGTTAATAGTTAACTTTCCTTAAACTTATTACACATGAACTACTCTGTTTGAAAACAGAGCAGATTTAGTGATTCAGTCAGGATAGTATATGCAGTAATTCGATTTAAAAAAAAAATACTGTGGAAGGCAGAACAACTCAGTCATACAGAACAGTAGCTATTGTATGTTGTCATGAAACCTCAGGAAAAAGGCCCAAGATTTGTTTTTTTCCTTTTTATCTACTAGCATACAGCCTCCAGCTATTAGTTGTCTAAGTGTGCCCACATTTAACATTGGGAAAAATATTTTTCAAAGGTTTGTAACTTTCAAGAATCTATTCTGTATGAACTATAAACCCTCTTCTGTTCACTGCCTGCAGATAAATTTGTTTTGTTATACCATAAATCTCAGATTAAATAATTTAATTTATCAGGAGGGGGATATGCTATTGTGTGATGGACATTGTAGTAATTTTTTTTGCATTAGTTACTGTATATACTATTTAGTATATATTTTAATCAAATGCTGCTGCATCTCTAAATTGAAACACACAATTCAGTGTTTGGAAAGTTCTATTTCCTGGCTTTAGTTGCTTAATCAATCGACTCTGTTGGCTGCAGACATTAATATGTGGTAAAAGCCTACGTTCCAGGAACTGGCACAGCTCTGTAGTTGCATTAATCGATCTGCTAATGGTTGCAATGAAGGTTCCCGTGTGCTTTGTGCTGGAATACAAGATCTCAAACTAATCAAAACATTTGGCAGGACCTCATGCTTCACTCTGTACTATGTGGCTATTTCAGTTTAAAACTGTCTGGAACACCTCTTGCAGCTAAAATGGTATTACCAGGAATTTTGTAAACATTGTGATTTTGAGAAAATTGCCATACAAGATTTTTAAAAGGACTCGAGTCAAAAGTGTCAAGGCAGACACTCCAGTGCAGTGCTGAAGGAGGTCAGTGCTGAAGGAGGGCTGCGCTGTCAGAGGTGCCATCTTTAGGATGAGGTGTTTAACCAAGTTTCCTGCCTGCCCTCTCGGGTAGACATAAAAGATCAGATTGGGCTATATGACGACGAGCAGGGGAGTTCCCCTGATGTCCAAGCCAAAATTTATCCCTCAACCAACTTCACTAAAACACATTAACTGATCTTTTATTTCATTGCTGTTTGTGGGACCTTGTGCGCAAATTGGCTGACACATTGCCAATTTTTTACAACAGTGACTACACTTTGAAAGTAATTAATTGACTATCAAGTGCTTTGGGAAGTCCCGAGGGCATGAAAGGTACTATATAAATGCAAAATTGTTCTTTTTCGTGTTGTGTAAAATTATAAGTCTTTTGAAAGCCAAATTGGGGTTTGAATTCAGTGCTTGTAGGTCAGCAGATTGCATGTGAAATGCAGATCATTAGAATTGAAGAAAATTAACTCCTGGCACAGTCTGTCTCTTGTTCTCCCTGTTAATCTTCTGGTTATTTGTTTCACTTTTTTTCCCTGATTTTGGTTTTGCTAGTGGAAAGTGTAAGCTTAGATACTATTCAGCAATGTGTACAAATGTCCCCAGTAGGCTCAATTGGTTGGCTACATATTTGCAATGGGGAGGGAAGCAGATGGACAAACGTGGGAGTCAACATGGTGAGGGATTGCATCTTTGGCCCGGATTTTGTGGTAAGCGACGGAATTCGCTGCTGACCTTGGAGAAAACTGCCCACAAAAGTCGAGTAATATCTGACGTGGATTTCACCTTTTCCCAAAATTAATTTCATACTGGCATCGCCTATAGGGGATCTCCAGGATACAGCAACAATAATATCAACAAACAGGCTAAGTAACCAATCACATGGAAGATTGCAAATTCGAAGTTGGTGTCAGTTTTACAGAATGATGGCGGCGAACGCTGACAGTTTTGCCATCATTACAGCCACGAATTCCGAGCCATTATGTTACTAGGAGCTTTGGGGCAGGTAGAAAGAAAACAGATAGTTGCCTTGCAAGGTCCTTGACTCAGTAAGTTCTGTAAATTTTATCTTAAAATAATGCGTGCTAATTAGGCTTGAATAGTGTGTAGATGTCAGATTATGACCGTAGTTTTAGTGCACCCTATATCCATTTTGTGTTCATATTTTGACCTATCAGACAGTAACAGGCAAAGAAAGAAATACTTGCATTTATATAGCACCTTTCATGACCACCGGATGTCCCAAAGTGCTTTACAGCCAAATAAGTACTTTTGAAGTGTAGTCACTGTTGTAATGTGGGAACAGGCGCAGCCAATTTGCGCACTGCAAACTCCCACAAACAGCAATGTGATAATGACCAGATAATCTGTTTTTGTTACGTTGATTGTGGCATATAGGCCAGGACACCGAGGATAACTCCCCTGCTCTTCTTCGAAATAGTGCCATGTGATCTTTTACATTCACTTTAGAGAGCAGACAGGGTCTCGGTTTAATGTCTCATCCGGGAGACAGTGCAGCACTCCCTTAGTACTGCACTGGAGTGTCAGCCTAGATTTACGTGCTCATGTCCCTGGAGTGGGACTTGAACCCACAATCTAATCATACTATATAGTCAACATTTATTGGTAAGAGCTGTGGTAGCGAAAGAATACTTAAATAACCATTAACAAGTGCAATACTAAATCAGGAATGCACAGTATGTTCCTGATCTGTTTGGTTTCACAAATGTGTAAAATTTAATATTTTTATAGTCAGGAAAGTAATTCTTCTTTATGCATATAGTCACCACGTACAAATTAATACTCTTCCACCAAATGGGGAAAAACTTAGCTTTTAATATTGTGGTGTGCAATGCTGGACAGGTGACCTTCCGCACTTCGTACTGTAAAATGGGAGATTTTCATGTAAGCCTTATTTGGTGAATTTTATACTTACTCATTAGTCTGCACCAATTCATGTGAAAAGCAAAATACTGAAAATCTGAAACAATAACCGAAAATGCTAATGAAACACAGCAGGTCAGTCAGTAGCTGTAGTGAGAATAGATAAGTTCACATTTCAGATGCATACCCTTCTTCAGAACATAAGAGTGCACCCAAATCGTAAACCTGTATGTTATTTGCATGGATGCTGACTGACCTCCTGTGTGTTTCCATCATTTTCTCTTTGATTCATGAATATTCAGCTGTGAAATTAAAGCCGCACCAACTTTTGTTAAGTTAATTCTCAGGAACAATTACCCAATTTACTGTAAAGCGTTCTTGTTTTAATTTACACCCCAGCTTTTTCCTTTTTGGTTCTTTGTTTCTGCAGTAAAAGGTTTAATTTTTTCAGCCCATGAATTTGCATCTTATTTTGTGTTACTGATGCCCTGGTCTTTAGCAGAAACATCTTGGGAAAGTTTATCACAGCTTTAACATTTTTATTGAATTTTCAACTTGCAGTTAGTGGTGAAGTTCCACTTGGAGTTTATTCTTGAAAACTCGGCTGATTTTCTAAGTTGGTTGGTAAAATGTCATGAATATGCACTTTTACACTATAATCTGAGAACTCCACAGGAAGTGCTTGAGCTTCATTGCTTTAGGTGTCAACGACCAATATATGATTTGTCTTCATGTCAAGATGAAAAGTGTCAATAAAATGGTTGTATTTTGTGGCTGCATTTCTTACAGCCACAGCTGTTTTATTTGCACTCCCTTTCAGATAACTGGCAGGTTAGTTGGGGATTGGGTTCCTCGTATATCAAGAAGTTCCAGCAACAGCCAATTGAGGAGCTGCTCTCATAGATGCCCAGTTTCAGAAAACAGTGCTTCAGGACCATAGAGTGCTTCTACCTTCTAGTAAAAGGAAGGATTCTGACTGGTATTATGCTGATTTTAGGATTGGTGAGTACTGAGACACCTGCACTGATCCCAGAGATTTGGTCAAATCAGAGGCAGCTAATATGTTAAGTGGTTTTCAGAGTTGAGCAGACTATATGTACTATATCATCTCTTCATTTGATGACTGCTTCCTTCAAGAAACCATTATGAAATTTGCAATGTCACCATCTACTCTGAAACATTTGTAACATCTTGATGGGTAATAGTGATTGGCTTTTTTTTATATTAAAGCATGCTACATCAACATAACACCATCAAGTTTTGCAAATAATGTTTACAATCCAACAACTTAAACTGGTAACGAATAAAGAAGAATCGCTGATTGCATAGTTTTGTTTTGAATAGCTGTTTACAAATAAAGTCAGGGGTAGAGTTTCTGCTTTGGCCACAATCAGTGATCCTGCCGCAAATTGCTCCCAAAATTGCACCCATTTTGAGAAGTGTTTTTTCTCTCTTGGATATCCGCTCAAATTCATTTTCTTCTTACTGAACACAAAATCTGCCACGAGCCAGCATAATTGAGCAGTGTTTTGAAACATAATTTAAAAATTTATTGCTTTAAAAAAAATTTTTTTTTAATTCCTTGATATATTTAAGATTGGTGACTCGATGCAAGTTGATTTAATACAACTGAAAATGAGTTTATCACAAAATAAGCATTTTTAATCAGTGTCAATCCACCACATGTGAGTAACCTGATTTTAAATGCCTGAAAATTACTTTTAAATGATAGACAAAACCATTTGCTAGTTATATTGGGATACAGTAATCGGTTTATCAGTGTAATTTAAAAAAATTTATTCACAAGCTTTTAAATTGTGCCTTTTAGTGACCTTGCACCCAAAGAACAAGCTTAAATTTTTAGAGCCTTCTTTTGAAGGCTTGTAAACAAGCGCAATTAGCGGAAACTCCCAATATTGATTGATTCATCCTGTGGGACGTGGTCAATTTTGTGGGCGGGGCCAGCTTCTAGCACTTTTTAAAACTAGCACAAGCTCGCGCAAAGTCGAGTTGCGCTGAACGGAATTTGTGCTTAAAATTCCACAATCTTTTGCGTGAGTTACGCCGATTTCAGGTGAATTGTGCAAAAAAAAACCCTGCCAAAACTCTGCGCCATAACTTTAAACTTAGTGGTCTGGATTGAAGAGGTGATGCTGCAAGTCATGATTTTATCCAACACTATCTTAAAATTATATTTGAAGGTTTGAAACTTTCAAAAGGGATGCTGTTCTGAATGAGTGTTGTGTGAGGGTGACTTCCTTGAGTGTCTTGATTAACTGATCATTTTATTCATTTTTACTATTTGTTTTAAATAATTTCTAGATCTATTTTGCTGCATCCTACCTTTCCAGTCCAATATTCAAACCCAGTTAATAAAACAATGCAACAAAGATACTTTGATTTGTATTTCTGCAACTGCTGAAGAATTTCCTAGCCCCACAAATCTGGTGTCTACAACAGTGATGGTGTAGGAATATCAGCAGGATGTTTAATCATTCTAACTGGCATGACGCAAGCAGCATGAGTGAACTGAATGGTACCATGGTGTTCTACTTTGGAGTTGGAAAATAACAACTGTAGTATCCAACAGTTTGCTTTTTTTTTTAAAAGTGCTTTTGCAGTGTGTAATTTTATATTTTAATCATTCCGTGAGTAGTAATTCGGAACAAGATTTCCAAACATAGCAGCTTGAAACTGTTCCCAAAAGTGATTTAGCAAAGTTATTAGATTAATTGCAAACCCTCAGCCAATGGCTACAGTAATTAAGGAACATAGAAGATAAATATGATTTTCCTTGATTTATTCCCATTTTGATTAATTTTCTTCGTTCAACTAGTGTTCCTTTACTCTGTTGTGAGGAATGTCTGTGGATCAGTTTTCTTTCATATTTGGATTTAGGGATATCCTATCAGCATTATATTTGATTTCATTGACATAGGTTCATATTCATATACTACCAGCATTTAGAGATTATTGAAAATAAAGGAAAATTTGGAAAAACATTTTAAATTAGTTAATGACAGAAGTGTACTTATCCCTTTGGTTTCACATCATTGTGCTGTGTGAAGTTTCTCCTTGACTAAGATACAAGGTATAAAGCTTGTAGTAATGTGGGCCTTGAGAATGAGGAAGTACATCTGTGTAAGAAACAGAACTGTAATTATATGTCTATCTCTGGCATATAATACTTTTCCTCTAGGTTTAAAATATACATATGTCTTTATGCTCTTTATCAAATAAGAATATTTGGAATCTTGGTACACATGGACAGTCAAGAAATACATGCACTGGTCCTGTGCTGGAATCATTTCCCAAGCATAAGTCATCACCTTCAAAAGGGATAAGGTAATATTTATAATGTCTGCTGCTGTTAATCTGACTTTATTTACTGTAACCATGGAAAACCCCTTTTATGTAATATAGATGTCATTAATGATCAGATATTGTTAAACTTTAAATGAGGTGGGGATATTGGCTTCTCAACCAGGAATATAAGGTCCAGAGCGAAACAGGTCATTTAATCCACAAAGCTCTGACCATTCAGAGGGCCCAAGCTTCGAGCCGCGCCTAGAAGGGCGCAGTCCCGACCTGGACGCCTGTTTTTCGCGCCACAAAGTGCGCCTAAAAAAAACCTCCAGATTCTCCACCTCCCTGCTGGCCCTTGGCGCAGCGCAGCAGGAGCTGTAGGGGGCGGAGCCAGGTCCCTGCGCTGAAAATAGTGCCGGGACCTCTGCACATGCGCGCTACAGTGGGCGCGCATGTTCAGTAGCTCCAGGCGCCCGAAACTGTGTGGGAGGAACCGAAGCACGCAGCCCCTAGCCCTGGCCGAATGGCCTCACTGGGGCTACGTGAATAAGGCTCCACCCACGGCCAGCTCCTGTTTCCTTCCGACCCGACTCCCGCTTCCCGCCTCCGGACCGGACCCGACGTTCTCTTCCCCCCCCCCTCCCCCCCCCCCCGGACCGGAACCGACACCCCCCCCCCCCTGCCCCAGGACCGCACCTAACATCCGCCCCCCCACCCCCCACTCAGACCGGACCCGACTTGACCTCCATCCCCCCGACCTGACCTCCCTCTCCCTCCCTCCCTCCCCCCCCAACCCGATCCGAACCGACCTCCCTCCCACCAACCCCCGACCCGACCCAACGCCACCTACCTGTAAATCTGGGCACGGCCCGTTCAGCCTCCTTTCCCCCC